>NC_045957.1:118311076-118512054 GCF_010909765.2 Amblyraja radiata
CCATTCCCTGAGATATGTCAGGACCACACTGATATCCCAAATATGGGTATACCTGGGCTTAGGGCTTGATATTGTAAATGCCCTTCCTCAGTTTTAAAACCAGTGGATGGGATCCAATCGCCTGTTGTCCTGGCGCTGGTTTGAGATAAGCAGAAAGAGCACTCTGCGCTGTGTTGATGGCACTGTAGCTGATCCCTACATCGTGGTGTAGATAGGCCAGGAACTCCAGTATGTTGGTGGCTGTGGCTGTTGCATATGTTGTCCCTGTTTCCTGGCAGTACTTCTCCCTTTTTTGATGCTGGTTAAGTACTGCCTCTTGGTGGATGTTCGAAGGGATGCCGACATGGTGGTATGGTTTGTTTGGACAATCCCAGTTCCAGGTAAGGTCTGTTCAAACTTGCAACCCAGGCGTTTAATTTACTCATGGCATGGGTGTTTAGCTTACCTGGTAGGTAAGTAGCTGATAGCCAAATATGTCTTTCGAAACACCATTGCCAAATCATGTTGACCAATTTGTCGCATGATAATGTTTTATGCCACCCATATGGTTAATATAGCCATCACCGTAGTATTTATCAATTTGTAACCGAACATGCAAGTGCTGCATATTAGATACATATGCTTTTAAACGATAAAAGGCGCCCAACATCTCTAGATAGTTAATGCCCAGTGTAAGTAGTAATGATGACTCTAGGTTAGTCCATCTACCACCTGTGCTGGATATGGAGTTAGTCGCTCCCCAGCCTTGAGCACTGGCATCTGTTTGAATAACTAAAGTAGGGTTAGTGATAACAATAGGGCTGAAACTATGCCAAACGTTTTCTGCCCACCACTGTAGCTCTGATATTGCTTCAGTGGGTAATTTCATGACACGATCATAGTGACCTGTATGTCGTTTTATTGCCTGTACCTTTGCTCTTTGTAAATTTTTGATAGTGCAAAGGTCCGAATTGTGTAGCCGGAAATGCTGCTACCATTTCCCCAATTACTCTTGCTACTTGTCGAATAGTTGGTCGCTCGTTGACCATTAAATTGTTGCATGATTGTGCTAATTCAACCATTTTTGCCTTTGGCAAGGTACCAGTAATATGGACTGAGTTAATTGTGAAGCCCAGGTAGTCCATGATAGTGGATGGCTTCAACTTAGATTTATCTGGATGTAGGACGAACCCCAGAGTTTCGAGGAGCTGTTTTGTAGCTGATACTGCTGCCACAGCCAATTCCATTGTTTTCCCTACTATCAGAATATCATCCAGATATGCCATGACAATATGTTTTTGTTTTCTTAGTATTGCCATGGCTGGGTTCAATAATTTGGTGAATAATCTTGGGGCTGAAGTTAGCCCATAGGGCAATGCTTTGTACCATCCAGATAAATTTTAGATATCTGCGATGATCCTTGTATATGGGTACTAGATAGTAAGCATCTTTAAGATAAATGCTTGCCATGAAGTGTCCTTTGGAATTCAGTTGTTTGGCAGTAACAAATGTCTCCATTTTGAAATGTATATACTTAACAAATTTGTTTAGTGATGTTAAGTCAATGATGATGCGACAGCCACCATCTTTTTTGGTTTTAGTGAATATATTCGATACAAATTCCAAAGGTTCATGTTTGGTCTTTTCGATGACCCCCTTTGTGATAAGTCTCACCAGTTCAGCTTGTCCCTCACGTCTCTTTGACGGAGGGAGAAATACCCTTTGGGGCCAATGTTGAACTGGCGGCGTTTTTTCTGACATGAATTGTATTTTATATCCACTAATGCTGTTGAGTATATACTTGTCACTCGTGACCATACCCCATGCTTCTTTAAACAAGTGTAATCTCCCCCCTGTTAATAAAGCACCCTTATTCTCTATATGCTGGTAGGAACCAGACCCACCTACCTCCATGGTTATTGGCGATTCTGTTTCTTCATTTTCCTGAAGGTTCTGTTCTGACGTGCTGGCGATGTTGGGGGGAGGCGCATTTTCCAGAGGGTCCGCTGCGGGCCCTGATCTAAAAAGATCTTTGGGGATAATGTGCGGACCCCAAGCGTTCACCAGTCCCATATTGCGGACGTCGACTGGTGGATGCCTTGGGGTGCTGCCGCTTGGGTATCGGAGGTCTTGGTTTGCTCGTCCCGGGGCCTGCCCTCATTAGGCCGAAGGTTTTTGATGCTTCCTCCATCTCCTTCAGTTTTCTATTGAGATCTTTCCCCAATAGCAGCGCGTCCGTCTCCGCAGCTGGGGCTTTACACAAGCCAGTAAATTTGGGATTGAGGGCAGGTTTTATGATTTCCCTCCGGAGATTGTTGATCTCAAATTGTGTGGTACACATTAATGCCAGCACATCCTGCTGGCAGGTATCCATCTCCGTGGTCTCCATGGAACGAGCAAAGGCTGTGATGGCCGACGTCAGGAGCCTTAGGATCCGCTGTAGCTTGAGTTCTTGGGTCCCGATGTGTGACCCCACATGCCCCCAGATTTGGCTGTTGACACTTTTTACTTGGAGGGCCTCACAGTTTTCTGGTGCTGTGTGTTGTTTCAGCACCTCAGCGAGCACCTTTTCCAGTAATGGTTTATTGGATAGATGGTTGATGCTGGCCGCCATTCTTGGTTCCAGCGGTGCTCCAGCCCGTGGGGTTGCTACAAAGCGGTCCATCACACCCAACAGCTCTTCCTGTTCCTGCACCCCTGGCATACTCCCGAATTTGTCCGCCTGCCCCTGTTCCAGACCAGCCCAGCCCAGCCCTGGTCATCAATGCTAGCCTCCAGTAATGAGGGAGCAGAGGGCAGTGCATGAAACACTGTGGAGGGGGTGCCTGACCTCCCTCCGCGAGAGCGCTCTTTCTGCGCATCTCGCTGGAGCTGCTCCAATAGCTGTTGGATGCAGCTCAGGCGGCTGTCTCTCCTCCATTTAGGTGGAGACATGTCCCCGTCCGACGAATCGGACGCCACCGGCCGGATGCCTGTTCGGATGGCTAGACATCCAGCCCGCAGTTCAGGCACTAGCGGGACTGGGCTCGGCGCGGTGATGGGGATAGCGGAGCGCCCAGTAATTGTTCCTACCGCCTTCTTCTGGAGCTTTTGTGCCTTGTAGATGCGAGAGCGACCCTCAAGCAGCGCGTCTCGCAGGCACCTGCTCCGTGAGCCGCTCCAGCGGCTCAGGCGGCTCTCTCTCCCCCCGTGCGGGTGGAGAGACGTCCCATCCGTAATCGGGTACACCTGCCGGATGCCTCTTCGGGTGGCTATGCATCCAGCCCGCTGCTCAGGTACTAGCGGGCTGGGCTCGGCACGGTGTCGGGGAATAGAGGAACACCGGGTAACGCTCCTACCGCCTGTTGCTGCCCCCCTCCCCGACGGGAAAACGTTCCTCCTTGAACGGGAGACAGTTTTGTTCCAGAGCCTTTTTCTCTGCCTGTAAAAAGCACAAGCAGAAAAAGGCTCACCTGTAAAAGAAACCCGACCTCAGGGTACTCACCTGACGGTCCGTTTCATTCTGTAGTGGGAGCGCCTAACTCCCGTTGCAGCCGCTGTTGCACTGCTGGCATAATGCCGCGCCTGCGCACTGAGCGGGTTCTTCACGTAGTCACTCACGTGACTCCGAAGTAAAATTAGTTAGACAACTCAGATAGGGGAGGGATGGAGTGAGAGGGAAAGCAAGGGCAACTTGAAGTTAGTGAAATCAATTTTCATACTGCATGTAGACACAAAAAGCTGGAGTAACTCAGCGGGACAGGCAGCATCTCTGGAGAGAAGGAATGGGTGACGTTTCGGATCGATACCCTTCCGGGTCGAGACCTGAAACGCCACCTATTCCATTTCTCCAAAGATGTTTCAGGTTCAGTTTCAGTTTAGTTTACTGTCACGTGTACCGAGGTGCAGTGAAAAGCTTTTGTTGCGTGCTAACCAGTCAGCAGAAAGACAATCGAGCCATTTACAGTGTACAGATACACGATAAGGAAACAACGTTTAGTGCAAGGTAAAGCCACTAAAGTCCGATCAAAGATAGTCCGAGGGTCACCAATGAGGTAGACAGTAGTTCAGGACCTCTCTCTGGTTGTTGGAAGATGGTTCAGTTGCCTGATAACAGCTGGGAAGAAACTGTCCCTGAATCTGGAGGTATGCGTTTTCACACTTCTGTACCTTTTGCCCGATGGAAGAGGGGAGAAGAGGGAGTGACCCGGATGCCAGTTGTCCTGGATTATGCTGCTGGCCTTGCCGAGGCAGCGTGAGGTGTAGATGGAGTCAATGGAAGGGAGGTTGGTTTGTTTGATGGTCTGGGCTGCGTCCACAAATGTCTGCAATTTCTTACAATCTTGGATGGAGCAGTTTCCAAACCAAGCTGTGACGCTTCCCGATAAAATGCTTTCTACGGTGCATCTGTAGAAGTTGAGAATTGTTGGGGATGGCACGGTGGCGCAGCGGTAGTGTTGCTGCCTTACAGCTTTTGCAACGCCTGAGACCCGGGTTCGATCCCGACTATGGGTGATGTCTGTACGGAGTTTGTATGTTCTCCCCGTGACTGCATGGGCTTTCTCCGAGATTAGGATTCCTCCCACACTCCAAAAACGTACAGGTTTGTAGGTTAATGTGCTTGGTGTAAATCTAAATTGTCCCAAGTGTGTGTGTGTGTGTGTGTGTGTGTGTAGGGTAGTTTTAATGTCTGGGGATCGCTGGTCGGCACGGATTCTGGGCTGAAGGGCCTGTTTTTGCCCTTCAGTAGAGGCGCTGCCTGGCCCGCTGAGTTACTCCAGCATTTAGTGTCTGGCTACAGTGAGGATTGAACCGCCTACCTCGGTGTCCCTGTGTGAGATTGATATTGCAGGAGTTTCTGGGCAGACAGCCCCGGGCAGGAACAGCGTGTTCTCTATAGCTGGCCATGGTGGTTGACTGAGACAGATTTGACTCAATTCGTTCCCCACTGCTGGGAACATTGTTTGTCTCCCTTGGGCGTAGGTCGGCTGATGACAGCAAAATACCGTGGCTGGAAAGCTTGGAGCATCACTGCTCCTGAATCAGGGCCAATAATATTTCCCTTTCAAATTCTCCTTTAATTTTAATTTTTAGTTCTGGAGATACAGCCAGCAAACAGGCCTTCCGGCCCACTGAGTTTGCGCCGACCAGTGATCACCCCGTACTCTTAACATTGTCCCACACACACCAGAGACAATTTACAATTTTTTACCGAAGCCAATCAACTTACAAACCTGTACGTCTTTGGAGTGTGGGAGGAAACCGGAGCACCCGGAGAAAACCCACGCAGGTCACGGGGTGAATGTACAACCTCTGTACAGACAAACGCCCGCAGTCAGAATCGAACCCGGGTCTCTGGAGCTGTGAGACAGCAACTCTACCGCTGCACCACTGTGCCCTTTCTTCTCACTTCTTCCTGACTAATGTCTAGACTCCTATATCGTCACAGGATGACTTCTAACTTATGGAATGGGGGAGAAATAGAACATTTGCTAATACCAACTATTGCCCGTCTTGTACTTGGTCTGGAGTCTGATAGAATTGATACATCAGGGGTGGCACGGTGGCGCAGAGGTAGAGTTGCTGCCTTGCAGCGCCGGAGACCCGGGTCGATCCCGACTACAGGTACTGTCTGTACGGTGTTTGTACGTTCTCTCCATGACCGTGTGGGTTTTCTCCGTTCTTCGGTTTCCTCCGACACTCCAAAGACATCCAGGTTTGTAGGTTAATTGGCTTGGTGTAAATTGTCCCTAGTGTTAGTGTGCGGGGTGATCGCTGGTCGGCACGGACTCGGTGGGCCGAAGGGCCTGTTTCCCCACTGTATCTCTAAACTAAACTAAAAAGAATGCATCAAAGCATATTTTCTACCATGTTTTCAACAATTACTATGAATGCACAAGTCTGCCAGCTTCCTTATAAAACTGAGTATATACTCCACGAAGACCAGGCATGTGAATTGACTTGAGTTTGGCTTGCGTTTGACCAGTTTGGCTTCAGTTTAACGAGTTTGACTTGAGTTGAGTGATACAGCCTGGAAACAGGCCCTTCGGCCCACCAAATCCATACCAGCCATCGATTACCCGCTCGTGCTAGTTCCTTGTTATCCCATTGATAAATCCAGTCCCGACACACTAATTTACAGAGGCCGGATAACCATAAGGTCCAGGAGCAGAATTAGGCCGCTGGGCTCATTGAGTACACTCTGCCAATTCGATCATGGCTGATCTAGCTTCCCTCTCAACCCCATTCTCCTGCCGTCTCCTGATAACCCCTGACACCCGTACTAATCAAGAATCTGTCTATCTGTCTTAAAAATATCCACTGACGTGGCCACCACAACCTTCTGTGGCAAAGAATTCCACAGATTCACCACCCTCTGACTAAAGAAATTTATTCTGAGGCTGTGCCCTCTACTCTTAGCCCCTCCCACTGACTGGAAACCTCCAAATCTGCTCATCTTTGGGACGTGGGAGGAAACCGTAGCACCCAGAGGGAACCTATGCAGTCACAAGGAGAACGTACAAACTCCACACAAGCAGCACCCCTGGTTAGGATCGAACCTAGGTCTCTGGCGCCACAGTGACTGCTGTTTTGTAGTGAAAGAACCATTCATGGTATAGTAGCCATTTGTTCCGTGTGTGGTGATTACTAGGATCATGTTCATAAGTTATAGGAGCAGAATTAGGCCATTCGGCCCATCAAGTCTACTCCACCATTCAAACATGGCTGATTTATCTCTCCAAACCTCATTCTCCTGCCGTCTCCTCGTAACCCCTGACACCCGTACTAATCCAGAATCTATCTATCTCTGCCTTAAAAATATTCACTGTCCTGGCCGTCTGGTAGCACTATTGTACACACTAGGGACAATTTATAGAAGCCAATTAACCTACAAACCTGTACGTCTTTGCGGGAGGAAACCGGAGCACCCGGAGGAAACACACACCATCACGGGGAGAACGTACAAACTCCGTACAGACAGCACCCGCAGTCAGGATGGAACCCGGGTCTCTGGTGCTTTGAGGCAGCAACTCTACCGCTGCACCACCGTGCCACCCTAGCCAGAATGTGGTGAATCTGTGGAATTCACCAGTCATTGGGTATTTTCCATGTCATGTCATGATCATATTGAATGGCGGTGCTGGCTCGAAGGGCCGAATGGCCTACTCCTTCACCAATTTTCTATGTTTCTATGTTTCAAAGCGGAGATTGATAGGTTCTTGATTAGTAAGGGAGACAAAGGCAGGAGAATGAGCTTGAGAGGGAAAGTAGATCAGCCATGATTGAATGGCAAAGCAGGCTCAATGGGCCGAGTGGCATGATTCTGCTCCAATGCCTTCTGGCTATTTGGACTCTAGATTGCCCTGATAACATGGAACTAGGTGATCGATGGTTGGCATGGATTTGGTGGGCCGAAGGGCCTGTTTCCAGACTGTGTCATTCAACCTTTTGGGCCCCACACCTGAGGAAAGGATGTGCTGGTGTTGGAGAGGGTCCAGAGGAAGTTTACAAAAATGATCCCATGAATGAGTGAGTTGCCATAGGATGTAGGGTGGCACGGTGGCGCCAAATCCAGGTCACTGGCGATCTGAGGCAGCGACTCTACCGCTGCACCACCCGTGCTGCCCAAGAGGTTCTATGAAACTTGCGTCCAGGAATATACTCATTTGGACTTGCAACCCCTTAGTGACCTGCTGGATAACAATATGTGAGAGGAAGAAGCCTATTATAAATAAAAGACCTCATGAGATTAATGTTCGATGAGTTATTTTAATGAAGCACTGTAATTAAAATCACTTCCGGGCACATTTTTCAAGAGTCTTTGCTTGGTTCCCTGGTTAATTATTTTGATAATCAGTGGCATCTGAGTTGGTGAGAGGCTCTTTGGTTCCCTCTGGTGGCACAGCTTCATAAGAGCTGTCGTGAATGTAATTTTGGCAAGGGATTTGTGACCATGGCCGATCTATCTTTCCCTCTCAACCCCATTCTCCTGCCTTCTCCCCGTAATCTCTGACACCCGTACTAATCAAGAACCTGTTCATCTCCACCGTCAAAATTATTATGACCTGGCCTCTGTAGTTTTCTCTGGGTGCTCTGGTTTCCTCCAAAGATATATAGGTTTGTGGGTTAAATGGCTTCGGGAGAATTGTAATTGTAAATTGTCCCGTGTGTGTGTGTGTAGGATAGCTCTAGTGCACGGGGTGATTGCTGGTCGGTGCAGACCCGATGGGCCGAAGGGCCTGTCATGTATCTATATTGCTGTAGATTGTAATGATGTATTGTCTGTCCGCCGACTGGATGACATACAACGAAAGCTTTTCACTGCCCCTCCCTCGGTACACGTGACAATAATCTAAACTGTTCCGCTCTGTGTCCCTAAAGTCTAAAAGGTCTAAACTAAAGAGTAGAGAAAGTAAAGAAAATGCAAGGAATGGTTTGATGTGGATCATGTGCGGACAGATGAGATTAGTATGACTAGGCATCATGTTCTCGACCGATACTTTATCTATTCCTTTTCTCTAACCCGCTGAGTTACTCCAGCATTTTGTGTCTATCTTCAGTTTAAACGGGTATCTGTAGTTCCTTCCTACATTAACAATAGGTCTGTTTCTTTTAGATTAGTTTAGTTTAGCGCAGAAACAGGCCCTTCGGCCCACCGAGTCCGCGCCGACCAGCGATCCCTGTACACTAACACTATCCTACACACACTAGGGGTCAATTTACAATTTTACTGAAGCCAATTAACCTATAAATCTGTGCGTCTTTGGAGTGTGGGAGGAAACCGGAGCACCCGGAGAAAACCCACGCAGGTCACGGGGAGAACGTACAAACTCCGTACAGACAGCACCCATCGTCAGGATCGAACCCGGGTCTCTGGCTGCTGTAGGCAGCAACTCTACTGCTGTACCACTGTGTACTGTTTAAATATTTCAGTACTTGTCCAATGTGTCAGCCTTCTCTTTACTTCTCCCCAGCTCAATATCACTGGTGTTAGCAGGAACAAAACATCTTGCTGGTGTCTATTATTTGACAGCTGGTGTTTTGTTTTAGGCCAAACTAACTTAAAAATAGCTCTTGCCAGTTCCCCCTTTGCTATCTTTCTCCTTTCCGACACCAGGTTCTGCTTCCTGAATGGTGTTTCCACCACCAACTGCTGCCTTTAGACTCTGGAGATGCAGCATGGAACCAGGCCCTTCGGCCCACCAAGTCCGCGCCGGCCAGCAATCGCTGCGTGCATACACTAGCACTATCTTACACACACTCGGGACAATTTACAATTTTTACCGAAGCCAGTGAACCTGCGAGTGTGGGAGGAAACCGGAGCATCTGGAGAAAACCCAGGCGGTCACGGGGAGAACGTACCAACTCCGTACAGACAGCACCCGTGGTCAGGATGGAACCCGGGTCTCTGGCGCTATGAGGCTGCAACTCTACCGCTGCACCGCCCCCAATAATGAGATTCTGTTACTTGCCTACAGTTGGATAGTATTCAGGCATCTAAATCGCTGAAGCAGCCAAGAGACTACTAACCCTCCCACTCCCAGCCACAGTCATACAGCATGGTCACAAGCCTTTCGGCCTAACTCATTCAAGGTGTAGAATCTTCATGATCATTACCTCAACTGAAGAAGTTATTAGGTTTAGGTGTATTATTGTCACGTGTACCAAGGTACAGTGAAAAGCTTTGTTTTACATTCTATCCAAACAGCTCAGATAATACTGTAAATAAATACAGTCAAGTCCAATTCAAGTACAATAGATAGAGCAACGGGGTAGGTACAGAATGCAGAATCAGGCAACTGAACCTTCCTACCAACAACCAGCGAGCAGTCCTGAGCTACTATCTACCTCATTGGAGACCCTTGGACTATCTCTAATCGGACCTGACTAGACTTTACCTTGCACTAAACGTTACTCCCTTATCATGTTTCTGTACACTGTGGACAGCTTGATTGTAATCATGTCTAGTCTTTCCGCTGACTGGGTAGCACGCAACAAAAAAGCTTTTCACCATACTTGGGTACACATGACAAAAAACTAAACTAAACTAAGCTAAACCAGGGCTGCCAACTCTCATGCTTTGAGCGTGCGAATCACGCCCTCAAGCAAACTCTCACGCCCTCACGCTGATCAGAAGTTTTTCACGCTCTGCGGTGAGAAATTCTGTGATCAACGAAAATTTCAAAACTCGGATAAACTGCATGGTCCGCGGGTGTTGGAGAGCCGGGGCTGAGGGAGGGATGGAAGCAGTGGCGGGAACAGATGCGGGGAGCCGGGACTGGCGAGTGTTTGCCGGACTGGCGAGTGTTTACGGGGGCTGATGAGTCGCTCGCTGCAGTTCCGGCCATGGAGCAGGCCCAGTGCAAGTCCCGGGCCGTCAGAAGTGTTGCGCCACTGCTGCTGCCGCTAGAGTCTCCGTGCCGAAGGGACAGACTCTCAAAGAGAGGTGGAGAGAGAGAGAGAGGAAGGAGACAGTGGGGAGAGAGAGAGAGGGGGTGAGAAGAGAGAGAGGGGTGAGACAGAGGGGGCGTGAATGGAGTGAGAGAAGAGGGAGAGGGGGGAGAGAGAGGTAGGGGAGAGGGGGAGAGTGAGGTGGGAGAGGGGGGAAGAGAGGGGTGAGGGAAGAGAGAGGGGGTGAAGAGGGTGGGAGAGGGGGAAAGAGAGGGGTGGTAAAAGAGAGGGGGAAAGAGAGAGATGGGGGGGCAAAGAGAAAGAGGAGAGAGAGACAGAGGAGAAAGAGAGAGGGGAGAGAGAGCCAGGGGGAGAGTGAGGTGGGAGGGAGAAATGGGGAGAGAGAGGGAGAGAGAGGAGGAGAGAGAGAGGAGAGAGAGAGGTGAGGGGGAAGAGAGAAAGGTGAGAGGAGAGAGAGGGGAGAGAGTGTGGAGGGAGAGAGAGGGAGGGAGAGAGAGGAGGAGAGAGAGAGGGGGAGAGAGAGAAGAAAGGGAGGGGGAGATAGAGTTAGGGGAAAGAGAGGGGGGAGAGAGAGGAGAGGGGACGAGAGAGAGGGGAGAGTGAGGTGGGAGGGAGAGAGGGGGAGAGAGGGGAAGAGAGGAGAGAGGGAGAGAGGGAGGAGAGAGAAGAGAGAGGGAAGGGGAGAGAGTGAGAGGGGGAGAGGGTGAGAGGAGGGAGAGATGAGAGAGGGGAAAGAGAGGTGGAGGGGAGAGATAGAGCGGAAGAGAGGGGGAGAGTGAGGTGGGAGGGAGAGAGAGGGGAGAGAAAGAAAGGTGGAGAGAGGGGTGGGAGAGGGACAGAGAGAGGAGAGAGGGGGAGAGAGAGAGAGGGGGATAGAGAGGCAGGGCTGCCAACTCCCATGCATTGAGCGTGAGAATCACGCATTTCACCAAATTCTCACACTGATCACAAATTTCTCTCGCTCTGTTGTGAGAAACTCTGATCAACGAAAATTTCAAAACTCATATCAACTGCATGGGCCGCGGGTGTTGGAAGCAGAAGCAGCGGCGGGGACAGATGCGGACGGGGAGCGGGGCTGGCGAGTCGCTCACTGCAGCTCCGGCCATGGAGCAGCCTCAGTGCAAGAGTCCCGGGCCGTCGGAAGCGTCGAAGCGTTGCGCCGCTGCCTTGAGAGTCTCTGTGCCGAATTCGCCCAGGTGACCGGCATGGATCAGGCTGCGGCTCGGTGCATCCTGGAGGACAACCAGTGGCTGCTGGAAGTAAGTACCAAGCACTGGGTAGAAACGGTGGAAGATAGTGGACTTCAAATGGGGGTGGTTGGTGAAAGCATCCTGCTTGCCTGCTAGATTTTCACTTACTGTAACTGCAGGAAAAATGTTCCCAATGTTGGGGGCGTTCAGAACCATGGGTCACAGTTTAAGAATAAAGGGGGGGGGGCAGTTAGGACTGAGATGAGAACAAACTTTCTTCACGCAGAGAGTTGTGAATCTGTGGAATTCTCTGCCACAGAAGGCAGTGCAGGCCAATTCACTGGATGTTTTCAAGAGAGAGTTACATTTAGTTCTTGGGGCTAACGACATCAAGGGATATGGGGAAAAAACAGGAAAGAGGTACTGATTTTAAATGAATAGCTAGGGTTCTAGATGGGAGGGAACCGAAGATCTCGGAGAAAACCCACGCAGGTCGCGGGAAGAATGTACAAGATCCTTACAGACAAGCACCCGTAGTGAAGATCGCACCCGGCTCTCTGGCGCTGTGAGGCAGCAACTCTACCGCTGCACCACCGTGTTCTTGCTTTTGGATTTTTTCCAATCATAAATAGTTGTAGAATAGCAAGATGGTAGCTCTTTACAGGCCACTCTATTTGGAGAACTAGGAGCGTGTCACAGAGTTGGTGTTCAGCACTGAAAAGAGCCCTTCGGCCCACAATGTCAATGCAGACCATTTTGCCCACCTCCAATAGGTATTAGGTTTACCTCTCATTCTTTCCTCCACCCCATCTCTTGGAAAGAAAGTATTGGGTATAGAAGTTGGGAGGCCATGTTGTAGTTGTATAAGATGTTGTTGAGGCCACCTTTAGAGCATTGTGTTCAGTTCCAGGCACCATGGTATAGGAAAGATGTCAAGCTGGAAAGGGTGCAGAGAAGATGTATGAGGATGTTGCCAGGAATCGAGGGTCTGAGCTGTAGGGAGAGGTTAAGCAGGCTAGGACTCTATTCCTTGGAGCGCAGGAGGATGAGGGGTCATTTTATGGAGATGTGCAAAATCATGAGGGTAATAGATTGGGTAAATACACAGAGTCTGGCTCAGTAAAACTATAAAGGATAGTATTCGGCTGAAGGCAAGGGCATATAAGGTAGCCAGAGATAGTGGGAGGGTAGAGGATTGGGAAGCATTTAAAGGTCAGCAAAAAATAACTAAGAGATTAATTAAGACGGGGAAAATAGACTATGAAAGGAATTTAGCGAACAACATAAAAACTAATAGTAAGAGTTTTTATAGCTATATAAAAAGAAAAAGGGTGGCTAAGGTGAACGTTGGTCCATTGGAGGGTGAGACTGGAGAGTTGTTGGTGGGGAACATGGAAATGGCAAAGGCATTAAACGAGTATTTTGTATCAGTCTTCACCATAGAAGACACAAAAAATATTCCAACGCTGGATAAACAGGGGGCGGTAGGAATGGAGGAGCTAAATACTATTAAGATCACCAAGGAGGTGGTATTAGGGAAATTAATGAGACTGAAGGAGGATAAATCCCCTGGGCCTGATGGATTACATCCAAGGGTCTTGAGGGAGATAGCGGTGGGGATTGTGGATGCATTGGTGATAATTTTCCAAAACTCCCTGGAGGCAGGAACGGTCCCAGTGGATTGGAAAATGGCCAATGTAACACCTATATTTAAAAAAGGAAGTAAACAGAAGGCGGGTAACTATAGACCGGTTAGTCTAACATCGGTGGTGGGTAAAATGTTAGAGACAATTATTAAAGAAACACTAACGGGGCACTTGGATGAACATGACTTCATCGGACAGAACCAGCATGGTTTTGTGAAGGGGAAGTCCTGTTTAACGAATCTGCTCGAATTCTTTGAGGAAGTAACAACCCGGGTGGATAAAGGGGAACCGGTGGATGTGGTATACTTGGACTTCCAAAAGGCTTTTGACAAGGTGCCACATAAGAGACTATTGCTAAAAATAAAAAATTATGGGATTGGGGGTAATATATTAGCATGGGTAGAGGATTGGCTAACAAATAGGAAGCAGAGAGTGGGGATAAATGGTTCATACTCGGGATGGCAACCGGTAACTAGCGGGGTTCCGCAAGGGTCGGTGCTGGGACCCCAGTTGTTCACAATTTATATAAATGATTTGGAGGAGGGAACCAAGTGTAATATATCAAAATTTGCGGACGATACAAAAATGGGAGGAAAAGTAGGGGATGAGGAGGATAGGAAGAGTCTGCAAAAGGATATAGATAAGCTAGGTGAGTGGGCAACAACTTGGCAGATGAAATTTAATACTAATAAATGTGAAGTCATTCACTTTGGGAAAAAAAATGATAGGGCAAGTTATTTTCTAAATGAGGAGGAGCTGCGTTGTAATGCAACGCAAAGGGATCTAGGGGTATTAGTACATGAATCACTAAAAGTTAGTATGCAGGTGCAGCAAGCAATCAGGAAGGCCAATGGAGTTTTGGCCTTTATTGCTAGTGGGATTGAGTATAAAAACACGGAGGTCTTGCTGCAGCTGTACACAGTATTAGTGAGACCACATTTGGAATACTGTGTACAGTTCTGGGGTCCATACTTGAGAAAGGATGTACTGGCCCTGGAGGCAGTGCAGCGAAGGTTTACAAGATTAATTCCTGCAATGAGGGGATTGACATATGAGGAAAGGTTAAGTAGGCTGGAACTCTACTCTTTGGAGTTTAGAAGAATGAGAGGCGATCTCATTGAAACATATAAGATCGTGAGGGGCCTTGATCGGGTGGATGCACCGAGGATGTTCCCAATGATCGGGGAAACTAGAACTAGGGGACATAGTTGCAGAATAAGGGGGGGCTCTTTTAAAACTGAGATGAGGAAGAACTTCTTCACCCAGAGGGTGGTTAATTTATGGAATTCACTGCCCCAGGGAGCAGTGGAAGCAGAAACTTTAAATATATTTAAGACTAAAATAGATGGTTATTTAGCTGCCAAGGGGATAAGGGGCTACGGGGAGAGGGCAGGGATATGGACCTAGGTATGGTTAGTATAGTAAGACCTGAGTGATCTCCTGGACAAGTGTCGATCGCCTGGATTGGGGTCGGAGAGGAATTTCCCGGATTTTTTTCCCGAATTGGACCTGGGTTTTTATCCGTTTTTTTGCCTCCCCCAGGAGATCACGAGGTTCTTGGGGTGGAGAGGGGTGATAGCGGTATAAAGGGGAGGGTAGTGTCTTGTGTTCTGTGTCTTGTGTCTACTGTTTGTGGGTAAGTGTGTCTGTTTAGTGTTCAGCCATGAGCGAATGGCGGTGCGGGCTCGACGGACCTGGTGGTCTACTCTCGCACCTACTTTCTATGTTTCTATGTTTCTATGTCTCTTGCCCACATAAGGGGAATCGAGAACAATTGGACATCGGTTTAAGGTGAGGGGGGGAATGGAAAACTGAGGGGTAACTTTTATACACAAAGGATGGTAGGTGTATGGAACGAGCTGCCAGAGGAGGTAGTTGAGGCAATATTTAAGAAAACGTGAAACAGGTACATGGATAGGACAGGTTTGCAGGGATATGGGCCAAACGCAGGCAGGTGGGACAAGTGTAGCTGGGACTTGTTGGTCGGTGTGGGCAAGTTGGGCCGAAGGGCCCGTTTCCATACTATATGACTCTATGACAGCTGACAGGAAGGGAAGAGGCTACGTGTTTGTTTTTTCTAGTTTGGTTTATGGTCACGTGTACCAAGCAACAGTGAAAAGCTTTTTGTTGCGTGCTAACCAGTCAGCAGAAAGACAATTCATGATCAGGTAACTGAACCATCCTACCAACAACTGGAGAGTGGTCCTGATCTATCATCTACCTCGTTGAAGACCCTCGGACTATCTTTAATTGACCTTTACTGGATCTAATCTTACACAAAACGTTATTCATGTTATTCCCTTTATCATGTAATGTTACACTGTGAACGGCTCGATTGTAATCATGTATTGTCTTTCTGCTGACTGGTTAGCACGCAACAAAAGCTTTTCACTGTACCTCGATACACATGACAATAAACTAAACTAAACTAAGGGATGTAATGCTGAGGCTCTATAAGGCACTGCTCAGACCACATTTGGAATATTATGAGTAGTTTTGGGCTTCATATCTGAAGAAGGATGTTCTGGCGTTGGAGAGGGTCCAGAGGAGGTTTACGAGAATGATCCCGGGAATGATTGGGTTAACATGTGATGAGCGTTTGAAGGCACAGAGCCTAAATGTAGAATTTAGAAGGACCTCACTGAAACTTACCAAGTTGTGAAAGGCCTGGAGAGTGTGGATGTGGAGAGGATGTTTCCACTCGTGGGACAGTCTAGGAATAGAGGTCATAGCCTCCAAATTTTAAGGACGTAGCCTTAAAAAATAGATGAGGAGGAATTTCTTCAGTGGTGAATCTGTGGAATTCATTGGCATTGACAGCTGTTGAGGCCAAGTAAATGGGTATTTACAGTATAATGCAGAGATTGACAGATTCTTGATTAGTTGGGGGTTATGGGGAGAAGGCAGGAGAATGGGGTTGAGTGGGAAAGATAGATCAGCCGTGACTGAATGGCAGAGTAGACTTGATGGGCCGAATGGCCTAATTCTGCTCCTACAACTTATGAAATTATGAACCGGAGAGTGGTCTTGAGCTACTATCTACCTCATTGGAGACCCTCGGACTATCTTTGATCGGACTTTACTGGACTTTATCTTGTACTAAATGTTATTCACATTATTTCCTTTACCCTGTGTCTGTACACTGTGGACGACTCGATTGTAATCGTGCATTGTCTTTCCGCTGATTGGTTAGCACGCAACAAATGTGCGGTGCAGCGGTAGAGTTGCTGCCTTGCAGAACCAGAGACCCGGGTTCAATCCCGACTACGGGTGCTGTCTGTACGGAGTTTGCACGTTCTCCCGTGACCTGCGTGGGTTTTCCCCGGGTGCTCCGGTTTCCCTCCCACACTACAAAGTCGTACAGGTTTGTGTGTTCGGGTGGTGTTAGTGCACGGGGATCGTTGGTCGGCGCGGACTCAGTGGCCTGTAGGCTCTGTTTCTGCACTGTATCTGTACACTAAACTAAACTAAACATTATCCACTGTACCTCAGTGCACGTGACAATAAACTAAACTAAACTGTGTATTAAATCATGAGAGGAATAGATCGGGTAAAAGCACAGAGTCTCTTGCCCAGAGTAGGGGAATCGAGGACCAGAAGACTTAGGTATAAGATGAGGGGGGAAAGAATTAATAAGAATCTGAGGGGTATCTTTCCCGTGCAAAGGGTGGTGGGTGTATGGAACGAGCTGCCAGAGGAGGTAGTTGAAGCAGGAACTATCGCAACGTTTAAGAAACATTTAGACAGGTACATGGTTAGGACAGGTTTAGAGGGATATGGGCCAAACACAGGCAGGTGGGACGTGTAGGTGGGGCATGTTGGTCAGTGTGGGAAAGGGCCTGTTTCCACGCTGTACGACTATGACTCTCTAACTAACTAAATTAATCTAACTAAATTAATTACAATCGCCTACCACCCAGCGGTGTGAATATTGACCTTTCTAACTGCAAGTCACCCTTGCTTGCCCTCTCTCTCCATCCATCCTCCATCCTAGTTCTCCAACTAGTTTGACTGTCCCCCTGATTAAATTTTACTGATTGTACGCCTCGTTGCACCTTCCCCTCAGCTGATAATGAACCATTCTACATTTTCCTTGAACAAGGTCCCCATTTGATCTCTCATTTTTACTCTCATCTCTCTCCTTCCCTATCTCTGTGTCTCCCTCCCCCCTGACTCTCAGTCTGAAGAAGGGTCTTGGCCCAAAACGTCACCCATTCCTTCTCCCCCGAGATGCTGCCGGCCCCGCTGAGTTTACGACTCCAGCATTTTGTGTCTGCCTTCGGTGGCGACAATCGATCCACCTGCTCTCCTGCGTCGCCGAGTTTTAACCGCGTGCTCTCTTTGGTTGTGCCGCAGGTTTCGAGAGGAATGAACGGGACCGCTCAGATCGGCACGAGTGCCAAGAAGGGCCGCGAGGTGAGAGCCTCGCCGTCCAAGACTGTGAAGTACACTGCAACGGTGACAAAGGGAAACGTTACTTACACCAAAGCCAAGAGAGAACTGGTCAAGGAGACCAGGCTGAACCACGTCAAGCCGAGTGTAGCCGTTAACCACACAACCTCAGGGAAAACAGAAAGCAACAATGCAAAATCCAGAAAACAGGTGCTATCCAGTGTGACGCCCCATCAAACCGGTGCTGGCCTCGGCTGCATCAAGCTCAACGGGAAGGTGAACGGGAGGGCATCTGCCAAAGGTGAAGTCAGAGAGATCAAAGAAGGACTACGGACATCCAAGCGGAGGCACGAGGAGTTCAAGCAGGTAGTGAAGCCGCCGTCGCCCTCGAAGAGGGTGAAAGGGGCAGGGGCCGAGAGTCACAAAGCAAACTCTAAAGAGAAGACTCGACCGAACGGACGGATCAAATGTGAAACTCCGGTGAAGAACAGCGAAAGGCAGAGGCTCAGGAAGGCTTCTCTAGGTAGGAACACTCCAAGCAAACAAGCACTGGGCAAATTGGAAAGTGCCTCCAGCGAATATAGTTCTACCTCAGCGACAGAGTCCACGCACAAGGCGCTCGACTCTCAGGCGAAACAGGAGAAGGGTGGCAAAGTGGGCGCGGCGCCAGTGGGAGATGTCCCCGTGCTCAAACCCAGCCACAAGGAGTTTCACGACCCGCTGGCCTACATGGAGGCTGTGAGAACTCAGGCCGAGGGGTTCGGCATGTGCCGGGTGGTGCCTCCCGCGGACTGGCGGCCCGAGTGCAAGCTGAACGACGAGATGCGCTTCGTCACGCAGATCCAACACGTGCACAAACTGGGCCGGCGCTGGGGCCCCAACGTACAGCGGCTGGCCTGCATCAAGAAACACCTCAGATCTCAGGGCATTACCATAGAGGAACCCCCACTCATAGGTAAGCCATCCTCTGGCACGTGGCCGGCACAGTAATGCACAGCGCGCGTGTGTGGAACCCTAGACCCATCGAGGGGAAGAACAAAGGAAGAATCCGCGGAAAGTTAATACATGATTACAATCTAAGATAGGCACAAAATGCTGGAGTACCTCAGCGGGACAGGCAGCATCTCTGTAGAGAAGGAATGGGTGACGTTTCTGGTTGAGACCCTTCTGCAGACCCGACCCGAAACGTTACCCATTCCTTCTCTCCTGCGACGCTGCCTGTCCCGCTGAGTTACTCCAGCATTTTTTGTCTCATCTTCGGTGTTAACCAGCATCTGCAGTTACAGTGCCATCCATAATGTTTGGGACAAAGACCCATCATTTATTTATTTGCCTCTGTATTCCACAATTTGAGATTTGTAATAGAAAAAAATCACATGTTGTTAAAGTGCACATTGTCAGATTTTATTAAAGGCCATTTTTGTACATTTTGGTTTCACCATGTAGAAATTACAGCTGTGTTTATACATAGTCCCCCCATTTCAGGGCACCATAATGTTTGGGACACGTGGCTTCACAGGTGTTTGTAATTGCTCAGGTGTGTTTAATTGCCTCCTTAATGCAGGTACAAGAGAGCTCTCAGCACCTAGTCTTTCCTCCAGTCTTTCCATCACAGTTGGAAACTTTTATTGCTGTTTATCAACATGAGGACCAAAGTTGTGCCAATGAAAGTCAAAGAAGCCATTATGAGACTGAGAACCAAGAATAAAACTGTTAAGAGACATCAGCCAAACCTCAGGCTTACCAAAATCAACTGTTTGGAATATAATTAAGAAGAAAGAGAGCACTGATGAGCTTACAAATCGCAAAGGGACTGGCAGACCGAGGAAGACCTCCATAGCTGACGACAAATAAATAAAGAAAACATAGAAACATAGAAAATAGGTGCAGGAGTAGGCCATTCGGCCCTTTGAACCTGCACCGCTATTCAATATGATCATGGCTGATCATCCAACTCAGTATCCTGTACCTGCCTTCTCTCCATACCCCCGATACCTTTAGCCACAAGGGCCACATCTAACTCCCTCTTAAATATAGCCAATAAACTGGCCTCAACTACCTTCTGTGGCAGAGAATTCCACAGATTCACCACTCTCTGTGTGAAAAATGTTTTTCTCATCTCAGTCCTAAGAGATTTCCCCCTTATCCTTAAACTGTGACCCCTTGTCCTGGTCTTCCCCAACATCGGGAACAATCTTCCTGCATCTAGCCTGTCCAACCCCTTAAGAATTTTGTAAGTTTCTATAAGATCCCCCCTCAATCTTCTAAATTCCAGCGAGTACAAGCCGAGTCTATCCAGTCTTTCTTCATATGAAAGTCCTGACATCCCAGGAATCAGTCTGGTGAACCTTCTCTGTACTCCCTCTACGGCAAGAATGTCTTTCCTCAGATTAGGAGACCAAAACTCTACGCAATACTCCAGGTGTGGTCTCACCAAGACCCTGCACAACTGCAGTAGAACCTCTCTGCTCCTATACTTAAATCCTTTTGCTATGAATGCCAACATACCATTCGCTTTCTTCACTGCCTGCTGCACCTGCATGCCTACTTTCAATGACTGGTGTACCATGACACCCAGGTCTCGTTGCATCTCCCCTTTTCCTAATCGGCCACCATTCAGATAATAGTCTACTTTCCTGTTTTTGCCCCCAAAGTGGATAACCTCACATTTATCCACATTATACTGCATCTGCCATGCATTTGCCCACTCACCCAGCCTATCCAAGTCACCTTGCATCCTCCTAGCATCCTCCTCACAGCTAACACTGCCCCCCAGCTTTGTGTCATCCGCAAACTTGGAGATGTTGCATTCAATTCCCTCGTCCAAATCATTAATATAGATTGTAAAGAGCTGGGGTCCCAGCACTGAGCCTTGCGGTACCCCACTAGTCACTGCCTGCCATTCTGAAAAGGACCCGTTTACTCCTACTCTTTGCTTCCTGTCTGCCAGCTAGTTCTCTATCCACATCAATACTGAACCCCCAATACCATGTGCTTTAAGTTTGTATACTAATCTCTTATGTGGGACCTTGTCGAAAGCCTTCTGAAAGTCCAGATATAACATATCCACTGGTTCTCCCTTATCCACTATACTAGTTACATCCTCGAAAAATTCTATAAGATTTGTCAGACATGATTTACCTTTCATAAATCGATGCTGACTTTGCCCAATGATTTCACCATTTTCCAAATGTGCTGTATCCCATCTTTAATAACTGACTCTGGCAGTTTCCCCACTATCGATGTTAGACTAACTGGTCTGTAATTCCCTGTTTTCTCTCTCCCTCCCTTTTTAAAAAGTGGGGTTACATTAGCTACCCTCCAATCCTCAGGAACTACTCCAGAATCTAAAGAGTTTTGAAAAATTATTACTAATGCATCCACTATTTCTGGGGCTACTTCCTTAAGCACTCTGGGATGCAGCCTATCTGGCCCTGGGGATTTATCGGCCTTTAATCCATTCAATTTACCTAACACCACTTCCTGGCTAACCTGGATTTCACTCAGTTCCTCCATCTCATTTGATCCCCGGTCCCCTGCTGTTTCCGGAAGATTATTTATGTCTTCCTTAGTGAAGACAGAACCAAAGTAGTTATTCAATTGGCCTGCCATGTCCTTGTTCCCCATGACCAATTCACATGTTTCTGACTGCAAGGGACCTACATTTTATTTTAACTAATCTTTTTCTCTTCACATATCTATAAAAACTTTTGCAGTCAGTTTTTATGTTCCCTGCCAGTTTTCTTTCATAATCAATTTTCCCTTTCCTAATTAAGCCCTTTGTCCTCCTCTGCTGGACTCTGAATTTCTCCCAGTCCTCTGGTAGGCTGCTTTTTCTGGCTAATTTGTATGCTTCATCTTTTGTTTTTATACTATCCCTGATTTCCCTTGTTATCCACGGATGCACTACCTTCCCTGATTTATTCTTTTTCGAAACTGGGACGAACAATTGTTGTAGTTCATCCATGCAGTTTTTAAATGCCTTCCATTGCATATCCACCGTCAACCCTTTAAGAATCAATTGCCAGTCTCTTGGCCAAATCACGTCTCATATCCTCAAAGTTACCTTTCTTTAAGTTCAGAACCCTTGTTTCTGAATTAACAATGTCACTCCCTATCCTAATGAAGAACTCAACTATATTATGGTCACTCTTGCCCAAGGGGCCACGCACAACAAGACTGCTAACTAACCCTTCCTCATTACTCAATACCCAGTCTAGAATAGCCTGCCCCCTCGTTGATTCCTCTACATGTTGGTTTAGAAAACTATCCCGCATACATTCGAAGAAATCCTCTTCCTCAGCACCCCTGCCAATTTGATTCACCCAATCTATATGTAGATTGAAGTCACCCATTATAGCTGTTTTACCTTTGTTGTACGCATTTCTAATTTCCTGTTTGATGCCATCCCCAACTCACCACTACTGTTAGGTGGCCTGTACACAACTCCCACTAGCGTTTTCTGCCCCTTAGTGTTTCGCAGCTCTACCCATATCGATTCCACATCCTCCAATCTAATGTCCTTCCTTTCTATTGCGTTAATCTCCTCCATAACCAGCAACGCTACCGCACCTCCTTTTCCTTTCTGTCTATCCCTCCCGAATATTGAATATCCCTGGATGTTCAGCTCCCAGCCTTGGTCACCCTGGAGCCATGTCTCCATGATCCCAACTATATCATAGTCATTAATAGCTATTAATAGCTATTTGCACATTCAACTCATCCATCTTATTACGAATGCTCCTTGCATTGAGACACAAAGCCTTCAGGCTTGTTTTTACAACACTCTTACCCCTTATACAATTATGTTGAAAAATGGCCCTTTTTGATTTTTGTCCTGGATTTGTCTGCCTGCCACTTTTACTTTTCATCTTGCTACCTATTGCTTCTACCCTAATTTTACACCCCTCTGTCTCTCCGCTCACACATTTAAGAAACCCTTTCCCTTTAACTCCATCCTCGACTATCCCATTTGACACCCCAGAAATCCCTAAACACCTGTCCGACAGATCAGAAACACTCTTCAGGAGTCAGGTGTGGATTTGTCAATGACCACTGTCCGCAGAAGACTTCTGAACAGAAATACAGAGGCTACACTGCAATATTCAAACCACTGGTTAGCTGCAAAAAAAGGATGGCCAGGTTACAGTTTGCCAAGAAGTACTTAAAAGAGCAACCACAGTTCTGAAAAAAAGGTCTTGTGGACAGATGAGATGAAGATTAACTTATATCAGAGTGATGGCAAGAGCAAAGTATGGAGGAGAGAAGGAACTGCCCAAAATCCAAAGCATACCACCTCATCTGTGAAACATGGTGGTGGGGGTGTTATGGCCTGGGCATGTATGGCTGCTGAAGGTACTGGCTCACTTATCTTCATTGATGATACAACTGCTGATGGTAGTAGCATAATGAATTCTGAAGTGTATAGACACATCCTATCTGCTCAAGTTCAAACAAATGCCTCAAAACTCATTGGTTGGCAGTTCATTCTACAGCAAGAAATTAATCCCAAACATACTGCTAGAGCAACAAAGGAGTTTTTCAAAGCTAAAAATGGGTAAATTCTTGAATGCTGAAGAGTAAACTGAAGGGGACTAGCCCCCAAAAACAAGCATAAGCTAAAGATGGCTGCAATACAGGCCTGGCAGAGCATCACCAGAGAAGACACCCAGCAACTGGTGATGTCCATGAATCGCAGACTTCAAGCAGTCATTGTACGCAAAGGATTTGCAACAAAATACTAAACATGACTACTTTCATTTACATGACATTGCTGTGTCCCAAACATTATGGTGCCCTAAAATGGGGGGGGGGGGGGGCTATATATAAACACTGCTGTAATTTCTACATGGTGAAACCAAAATGTATAAAAATGGCCTTAATTATAATCTGACGATGTGCACTTTAACCACATGTGATTTTTTTCCTATTACAAATCTCAAATTGTGGAGTACAGAGGCAAATAAATAAATGATGGAGGGCACTGTACTTCCTACGTTTTCAGCGTCTTCTTGTGTGCTTCAAATTTCAAATTCTAGTGTAGATGGGGCATCTTGGTCATCATGGGCATGTTGGGCCGAAGGCGTAGAAACAAGGCCCTTCGACCCACCATTTCCACTCGATCACCTGTTCACACTAGCTCTAGTTTAACCCACTTTCTCATCCACTCCCTACATTCAAGGGGACAATTTACAGACGGCCAATTAGTCTACAAACCTGCATGTCTTTGGGCCGTGGGAGGAAATCGGAGCACCCAGAGGAATCTCACGCGATCACAGAGAGAACGTACAAATTCCACACAGACGCCACCCGAGGTCATGATCGAACCTGGGTCTCTGACGCTGTAAGGCAGCGGCTCAGCCAGCTAATATCTGATCTATTTGAATAGCATGCAAAACAAAACGTTTTCACTGTAGCTCAGTAAAACGTGACGGTGGTAAGCCTAAACCCAATGCTGGGAAACAACCTTTAATAAACAGAAAAAAAAATCTATCAATGAATTGCCCCAATACCTGTCAAGAAGCACAAATTTCTTCATACAGCTAATGACCGTTGATATAGAGTGCAGAAGCATTGAAATGCAGATACTGGTTTATAACCAAACATAGACATAAACTGCTGGAGTAACTCAGCGAGTCACGCAGCATCTCTGGAGAAAAAGAATGGGAGATGGTTTGTGTCGAGGCCCTCCTTCATACTGCAGAAGGGTGGTAGCAGGGTTCGTGAGTGGCATGGTGGCGCAGCGGTAGAATTGCTGCCTTACGGAGCCAGAGGCCTGGGTTTGATCCAGACTACGGGTGCTGTCTGTACGGAGTTTGTACGTTCTCCCCATGACCGCGTGGGTTTTTCCCGGGTGCCCCGGTTTCCTCCCACACCCCAAAGATATGCAGGTTTGTAAGATACTTGGCTTCGGTAAGAATTGTAAATTGTTCCTAGTGTGTGTAGGGTAGTGTTACTGTACAGGGATCGATGATCGGCGCGGACTCGGTGGTCTGCTTTAGGCGCTGTATCTCTAAACTAAACTGAGGGTTCTCCCCCGAAATGTCACCCATACCTTTTCTCCAGAGATGCTCCCTGACCCGCTGAGTTACTCCAGCACTTTGTGTCTATCTAAAGACCGTTTAGTTAGTGAGTCTGAAGAAGGGTCTCGACCCGAAACATCACCCATTCCTTCTCTCCAGAGATGCTGCCTGACCCGCTGAGTTACTCCAGCATTTTGTGTCTTATCTTCAGTGTAAACCAGCATCTGCAATTCTTTCTTAGTTTGGTTAGTGTTTAGTTTAATTTAGTTTATTGTCAAGTGTACTGAGGTACAATGAAAAACTTTTGTTGTGTCGGACCAGTCAGCGGAACGACAATACATGATTACAATTGAGCCGTTCACAGTATACAGATATAAGAGAATAACATTTAGTGCAATGTAAAGCCAGCAAAGTCCGATCAAAATCCAGGGTGCTCGGTGAGGTAGAGAGTAGTTCAGGACCGCTCTCTGGTTGTGGTAGGATGGTTCAGTTGCCTGATGTGCAGTGATTTGCAGTGCTCAAGAGCAGCATAATCAAGGACAAGTCACACCCTGGCCACTCCCTCTTCTCCCCTCTCCCATCAGACAAAAGGTGCAGAAGTGTGAAAACGCACACCTCCAGATTCAGGGACAGTTTCATCCCAGCTGTTATCAGGCAACTGAATCATCCTACCACAACCAAAGAGCAGCGCTGAACTACTATCTATCTCTTTGGTGACCCTCAGACTATCCAAAATCAGACCCTCTCTCACACCTCCCGCTGCTGAAAGACTCATCCATGCCTTCATCTCCTCCCGACTGGACTACTGCAACTCACTTCTCCTTGGCATCAGCTCCACCTACATCAACCGACTCCAACTGGTCCAGAACGCAGCCGCCCGACTCATCACCCACACCAAATCCTGGCATCACATCACTCCAGTCCTCAAACAACTTCACTGGCTTCCCATCTCCCACCGGATCACCTACAAAATCCTGGTCCTCACCTACAAAGCCCTCCACCATCTGGCCACCCCATATCTCACTGACCTCCTCTCCCCCTACCAACCCTCACGGTCCCTCAGATCCACATCAGCCGGTCTCCTCTCCATCCACAAGTCCAACCTCCGCAGTTTTGGGGACAGAGCCTTCTCCAGGGCAGCTCCCAGGCTCTGGAACTCCCTCCCCCAACTGATCCGCAATTCCGTGTCCCTCACCATCTTCCAGTCCCGCCTCAAGACCCATCTCTTCACCTCTGCCTATCCTTAGCCCCACGTCCCCCTCCCTTTTCATCTGTGCTTGAATTGCCTCATATTGTGTTTTGAACTGAATTCTGTCTTTAATTTGTGTACTAGTCATGTCTCTACTATTTATTTCATTCCCTTACATGTTTTTCCTCTACTTGCAAAATTTTTGGAAGGTGTCCTTGAGACTCTTGAAAGGCGCCCATAAATAAAATTTATTATTATTATTATCCTGCACTAAAATTATTCCCTTATCATGTATCTATACACTGTAAATGGATTGATTGTAATCATGTGTTGTTCTTCTGCTGACTGGTTAGCAGGCAACACAAAAGCTTTTCACTGTACCTCGGTGCATGTGACAATAAATTAAACTGATCTAATGGTGTTTTAGAGTGTGATCTCACTCATAGGATCACCTGTTCACACGGGCTCTTCTGGGCACCATGTTACAGGAAAGATGTTGTCAAGCGTGAAAGGTCGCAGAGAAGTTACACGAGGATGTTTACAGATATCAAGACCCTGAGCTACAGGGAGAGGCTGAGCAGGCTCGGACTCCATTGTCTTTCCGCTGACTGGATAGCACACGACAAAAGCTTTTCACTGTATCTCGGTACACGTGACAATAAACTAAACTGAACTTGGAGCGCAGGAGGATGAGGGGATGAGGATCTAATAGACCTGTACAAAATCATGAGAGGAATAGATCGGGTAGACGCACAGAGACTCTTGCCCAGAGTAGGGGAATAAAGAACCTTGAGTTTAAGGTGAAACGGTTAAAGATTTAATGGGAATCTGAGGGGTAACTTTTTCACACAAAGGGAGGTGGATGTTTGGAACGAGCTGCCAGAGGAGGTAGTTGGGACAGGCAATATTGCAGCATTTAAGAAAAATTTATACAGGTACATGGATAAACAGGTTTAGAGGGATATGGGCTAAATGCAGGCAGGTGAGACTCATGTGTAGATGAGACATGTTGGCCAATGTGGTCAAGTTGGGCCGAAGGGCCTGTTCACTCGTTGTATCACTCGATGACTAATTTATTTTGGCGCACCATCGTAGAATATAGAACAGTCAGGAAATAAATTGGGTAAATGCACAGTTTAGTTTATTATCACGTGTACCGAGGTACAGTGAAAATCTTTAGTTGTACGCTACGTCAGTGGAAAGACAATACATGATACAATCGAGGCATCCAGTGTACAGATACATGATAAAGGGAATAATGTTTAGTGCACGGTAGAGTCCAGTAAGGTCCAATTAGAGATAGTCCGAGGGTCTCCAATGAGGTCAATGGAAGGTCTAGTTGTTGATAGGATGGTTTGGTTGCCTGATAAAAGCCAGGAAGAAACTGTGTCTCTGAATCTGGAGGTGTGCGTTTTCACACTTCAGTTGCTCTTGCCTGATGGGAGAGGGGAGA
This sequence comes from Amblyraja radiata, assembly GCF_010909765.2. Lineage (NCBI taxonomy): Eukaryota > Metazoa > Chordata > Chondrichthyes > Rajiformes > Rajidae > Amblyraja > Amblyraja radiata. The sequence continues at coordinate 118,338,340 of NC_045957.1, forward strand.
AGAGGGAGTGACTGGGGTGAGACTGGTCCTTGATTATGCTGCTGGCCTTGCGACGTGAAGTATAAATAGTCAATGGGAGTCACTTTAACGTTGACTCTCAGTCTGAAGAAGGGTCTCAACCAGAAAGTCTATTCCTTCTCAACAGAGATGCTGCTTGACCCACTGATTTACTCCATTACTTTTTTGTGTCTTATCAATAGAAAGGAGGTTGGTTTGTGTGATGGTCTGGGCAAGGGCTGCGTCCTCAATTCTCTGCAATTTCTTGCAGTCTTTGATGGAGCTGTTCCTAAACCAAGCTGTGGTGCATCCTGATAAAATGCTTTTACTACGGTGCATCTATAGAAGTTGATGAGAATTGTTTAGTTATTTAGTACGTGCAGCTCCTAGCCAGAGTAGGGGGGGGGTAAAGAACCAGAGGACATATGTTTAAGGTAAAGGGGGGGGGGGGGGGGGGGGGGGAGGGATTTAATAGGAACCTGAGATACAACTTTTTCACACAAAGCATCATGGAACCAGAAGAGGTAGTTGAGGCAGGTACTATAATAACTTATAAAAGACATTTGGACAGTTACCCTGGTTAAAAAATATGCTCCTCAGCCCTCACAGAGTCAAACAGTGTGGAAACAGACCCTTTGCCCCAACTTGCCCACACCGGCCAACATGTCCGTTCCCCTCTCACCTTATATCCATGCCCTCTGGTTCTTGATTCCCCTAATCTGGGCGCAAGACTCTGTGCATCTACCTTTATTCTTACACAAAATAACTTCTGTTTTAACTCCACTCATAGCATCCAAATTGAAAAGTGTTCGGGTCCTTGCAGTATTAATGACCACCTCTGGTCTTATCTCTGTGTCTCTCTGATTATCAGTCTGAAGAAGGGTCCCAACAAGAAACGTCACCCATCCCTTCTCTCCAGATGTGCTGCTGGTCCCATTGAGTTACTCCAGCATTTTCAGTGTAAACCAGCATCTGCAATTCCGTCCAATGCAGTATTAATTCCATCTTTTGGTTAGATGTGTGAAACCTTTAGTTCCACTTTCAGACACCTTCCTTTCACCTTCTAGTGCACCATAAACCTATACCCACAGGTTTTTGTCTCCCCTACCCTGGGTAAAAAACTCTGTGCCCCCTTATCTTCTACACCTGTACAAGATCACCCCTTAGCCTCTGGTCCTCTGATTCTTGATTCACCTACTCTGGGTAAAATCATTGCAGTAATTACCGTGTAATAATAATGTCTCCTGGTTATTGAGTTTGCCAGCGGAATTAGATTGTTCCTATCTCCTTCCAAGAAGTGAACTGTAGTGAGCAAGGGTTGAGAAAAATCCAAGCAACAACAGATACGGCATGGTGGCGTAGCGGTATAGTTGCTACCTCACAACGCCAGAGACCTGGCTTCGATCCTGACTATGGGTGCTGTCTGTACGGAGTTTGTATATTGGGTTTCCTCCGGGTGTTCCGGTTTCCTCCCACATTCCATTGACGTGCAGGTTTATAGGTTAATCGGCTTCTGTAACCTGTCTCCAGTGTTTAGTTTACTGATATAGCCCGGAAACAGGCCCTTCGGCCCACCGAGTCCGCACTGACTAGCGATTCCCGCACATTAACACCATCCTAAACACACTAGAGACAATTTACATATACCGAGCCAATTAACCTACATACCTGTACGTCTTTGGCGTGTGGGAGGAGACTGCAGATCTCGGAGAAAACCCATGTGGCCACGGGGAGAACACAGAAACTCCGTACAGACAGCACCCGTGGTCGGGATCGAACCCAGGTCTCCGGCGCTGCAAGCGCTGTTAGGTAGCAACTCTACCGCTGCGCTATCGTGGCTGCCTTGTGTGTAGGACAGAACTAGTGTACAGATGATCGATGGTCGGCGTGGACTCGGTGGGTCGAAGGGCCTGTTTCGGCCCTGTATCTCTCAACTAGACTTTAATATCCAATGTGAATGCGTGTAGGGGGGAGAGGCAAAAGTGTAAAGGATATTAGTTTTGGACAGGAAAAATGTGGAAAACACAAGTACGTGCAGAAGGTAGAATCTATGTGATGTTCTCTTGTACGTTACATCTGAAATATGTTCTCTTATTCTTGTACTTTTAGGCTTAGATAGAGTGGATGTGGTGAGGATGTTTCCACTAGGGGGAGAGTCTAGGACCAGAGGGTACAGCCTCACAGCCTTTAGAACGGAGATGAGGAGGAATTTCTTTAGCCAGAGGGCGGTGAATCTGTGGAATTCATTGCCACGGACGGCTGTGGTGGCCAAGTCATTGGGTATTCTTAAGAGTTTCTTGGTTAAATAAGTTAATCAATAAGCTAAAGATAGGCACAAAACGCTGGAGTAACTCAGCGGGACAGACGGCATCTCTAAATAGCTTCTTGATCAGTACGGGTGCCAGTGGTAATGGGAGAAGGCAGGAGAATGTGGTTGAGAGAGAGAGAGACAGATCAGCTATGATTGAGTGGCGGAACAGACACGGTGGGCCGAATGGCCTCATTTTGCTCCGATGACTCATGGTTATTTGGCCTCTGTAACTTTCCCCTATCGTGCAGGGGCTGGATGCAAATATGGGAATTAGCGTGAACAGGTGATAGATGGTTGGCATTAACTCGGTGGGTCAAAGGTCATAAGTAATAGGAGTAGAATTAGGCCATTTGGCCCATCAAGTTTACTTTGCCATTCAATCATGGCTGATCTAATTCTCCCTCCTAACCCCATTCTCCTGCCTTCTCCCCATAACCTCCGACACCCACACTAATCGAGAATCTTTCTATCTCTGCCTTAAATATATCCACTGAATTGGCCTCCACAGCCTTCAGTGGCAAAGAATTCCACAGATTCACCATCCTCTGACTAAAGGAATTTCTCCTCATCTTCCTAAAATAATGTCCTTTAATTGTGAGGTTATAACCTCTAGTCCTAGACTCTCCCACTAGTGGAAACATCCTCTCCACATCCACTCTATCTAAGCCTTTCACTATTCTGTACGTTTCAATAAGGTTCCCCCCTCATTCTTCTAAACTCCAGCGAGAGCAGGCCCAGTGCCGACAAAGTTCATCATAGGTTAACCTGCGTATTCCTGGGATAAAGTGCTTGTTTCTAGTCAACTCATCGCTCAATTCAACTCAAACTCGTCAACCGAGAGGGCGGTGAATCTGTGGAATTCATTGCCACAGATGGCTGTGGAAGCCAAGTCAGTGGATATTTTTAAAGCAGAGATAGATAGATTTTTGGTTAGTACGGGTGTCAGAGGTTATAGGGTGAAGGCAGGAGAAAGGGGTTAGGAGGGAGAGATAGATCAGCCATGATTGAATGATAGTTTGATGGGCCGAATGATCTAATTCTGCTCCGATCACTAATGATTTCTTGCCAGTTCCTCTTATACCTAGAAACAGAAGAAGAAAAGGAACTCCATCTTAGATAGTTTCCCCATCTATAAGCATCTAGCCTGGGAGCATCCTTGTAATTTTCCCCATGCATCCTGCCCAGTGAGATGGTATTCTTGCTGTAGTCTGGTGATGGTACAAAACACTCTAGCCGAGGCCAAGTTATGCATCGCACTTTGAGCATTGTCCTTACGAGGTTCATGTTCATGAAGTTATGAACTTAGGGGAGCCATTTCTTTAGTCAGAGTCATAGAGTGATACAGTGTGGAAACAGGCTCTTCAGCCCAACTTGCCCACACCGGCCAACATGTCCCAGCTACACTAGTCCCACCTGCCTGCGCTTGGTCCACATCCCTCCAAACCTGTCCTATCCATGTACCTGTCCAACTGTTTCTTGAACATTGGGATAGTCCTTGCCTCAACTACCTCCTCTAGTTCGTCCCACACATCCACCACCCTTTGTGTGAAAACGTTACCCCTCAGATTCCTATTAAATCTTTTCCCCTTAAGGGTGGTGTGTCTGTGGAATTGATTGCCACAGATGGCTGTGGAGGCCAAGTCAATGGCTATTTCTAAGGAGGGGATTAACAGATTTGTGATCCGTACGGGTGTCAGGGATTATGGGGAGAAGGTAGGAGAATGGGATTGAGAGGGAAAGATAGACCAGCCATAACTGAATGGCGCAGTAGACATGATGGGCCGAATGGCGTAATTCTGCTCCTAGAACTTAGGAACATTGTCCTTCATTGTCCTTCCTGCTCATACCCCACAACAACTGTGGGTATCACACCACATTCAGAGATCTCTGGAGGTGCACACCAACATCTCTGTGCATCAGTAACATACCATTCCTTTATTTAGTTTAGTTTAGTTTAGAGATACAGCACAGAAACAGGCCCTTCGGCCCATCGAGTCCACGCCGACCAGCGAACCCGTACACTAACACTACCCTACACACACCAGGGACTATTTACAATTTTCTTCACTGAAGCCAATTAACCGAAAAATCTTTGGAGTGTGGGAGGAAACCGGAGCATCCGGAGTAAACCCACGCAGGCGACGGGGCGAACGTACAAACTCATAACAGACAGCACCCATAGTCAAGATTGAACATGGGTCTCTGGCGTTGTGAGGCAACAACTCTATCACTGCACCACTGAGCTGCCCAAGATGAGATGGGATGAGAGAAGGCTAGTTAACATTATGCTGTTTAATAACCTTTGGCAGAAGGATGAAGAGCAGCTTCTCCTTTAGGGTTATTTCACCTCCAAAAATGTTCCAACGCTGAGCTGCACGGTGGTGCAGCGGTAGAGTCTCAGCGCCGGAGACCCGCGTTCGATCCTGACTATGGGTGCTGTCTGTACGTTCTCCCCGTGACCTGCGGGAGATTTCTCCAAGATCTTCGGTTTCCTCCCACACTCCAAACACATGCAAGTTTGTAGGTTAATTGGCTTGGTATAAATGTAAAATTGTCCCTAGTGTGTGTCGGGTTGTGGACTCTGCGGGCCGATGCGACTGTTTCCGCGCTGTATCTCTAAGCTAAACCAAGCTCTATGCTGATGTCAGAACATTTTAAGCATTTTTCAGATTCCATCCACGTTTGTCGAGAGAATGATTGGAGGGTTGACAAGACCCATCAACTAGTTGTTTGAAGCTGAAATATGAATATGTTTTCAATGAAATGGTGGAAGCAGATATGATAGTGACATGTAAAAGCCGTTTAGACAGCAGCCAGGATATGGATCACGTGCCGGCAGAGGAGGTCTATGTGACATGGTAATCCCGCACAATATTTCTCCGCATCTCCCTGGTCAACTCGTCCCTTCCCACCCAAACCACCCCCTCCCCAGGTACCTTCCCCTGCACCCGCAGGAGATGCAACACCTGTCCCTTTACCTCCCCCCTCAACTCCATCAAAGGACCCCGACAGTCTTTCCAGGTGAGGCAGAGGTTCAGTTGCACCTCCTCCACCCTCATCTACTGTATCCGCTGTTCCAGGTGTGGACTCCTGTATATCGGCAAAATGCAGGCTTGGCGATCGTTTCGCTGAACACCCCCGCTCAGTCCTCCGAGACCTACCTGATCTCACGGTTGCTCAACACTTTAACTCACCCTCCCATTCCCACACTGACCTTTCTGTCCGGGGCCTCCTCCATTGTCAGAGTGAGGCCCAACACAAATTGGAGGAACAGCACCTCGCACTTCGCTTAGACAGCTTAAACCCCAGCGGTATGAACATTGACGTCCCTAACTTAAGATAGCCCTTGCTTTCCCTCTCTCTCCATTCACTCCCCCTTCCCAGTTCTCCCACCAGTCTTACTGTCTCCGACTACATTTTATCTCTGTACCACCCACTCCCCTGACATCAGTCTGAAGAAGGGTCTCGACTCGAAACGCCACCCATTCCTTCTCTCCAGAGATGCTGCCTGTCCCGCTGAGTTACTACAACTTTTTGTATCTACAATATTTATCTGCATGTTTTTAATTTTAAATTGAGGTATATATTTTAAATACGGAAAGAACCTTCCCTGCTCCATTTAATGTGTCGCTTCTGCCCCCAAACAATAACAATGCAAGTTACAGATTCCTCTGAAAGTTATAATCAGTTAAGGTGGTAGAGTTGCTGCCTTACAGCGCCAGAGACCCGGTTCGATCCCGACTACGGGTGCTTGTCTGTACGGAGTTTGTACGTTCTATACGTGGAGCGAAGGAATAGGTGACGTTTCGGGTCGGGACCCTTCTTCAGACTCTTCAGGCCCGAAACGTCACCTATTCCTTCGCTCCATAGATGCTGACTCACCCGCTGAGTTTCTCCAGCTTTTTTGTCTATCTTCGATTTTTCCAGTATCTGTAGTTCTTTCATAAACTGAATCTAGAGATGTGCGTTTTCACACTTCTGTCCCTCTTACCTGATGGGAGAGGGGAGAAGAGGGAGTGGCCAAGGTGCGACGTCCCTGATTATGCTGCTGGCCTTGTAGATGGAGTCAATAGAAGGGAGGTTGGTTTGTGTGATGGACTGGGCTACGTCCACAACACCCTACCACTATGCTGGTGGCTTTGCCGAGGCAGCGTTAAGTGGAGCCAATGGAAGGGAGGCTAGTTCAGTTCAGTTCACGTAATTGTCTTGTGTACCGAGGTACAATGAAAAGCTTTTGTTGCGTGCTAACCAGTCAACGGAAAGAAAATACATGATTACAATTGAACCATTTACAGTGTACAGATACATGATAAGGAAATAACGTTTAGTGCAAGGTAAAGCCAGCAAAGTCTGATCAAGGATAGTCCAAGGGTCACCAATGAGGTAGATAGTAGTTCAGCACTGCTCTCTGGTTGTGGTGTGATGATTCAGTTGCCTGATAACAACTGGGAGAAGAGTTTGCGTGATGGTCTGGGCTATGTTCTCAGCTCTTTTATTGTGCTGGTGGCTTTGTCGACGCAGAGTGAACTGTAGATGGAATCAATGGAAGGGAGACACAAAATCCTGGAGCAACTCAGCGGGACAAGCAGCATCTCTGGAGAGAAGGAATGGGTGACGTTTTAGGTCGAGACACTCGGAACCCATTCCTTCTCTCCAGAGATGCTGCCTGTCCCGCTGAGCTACTCCATCCAGCATTTTGTGTCTTATCTTCAACAGAAGGGAGGTTGGTTTGCGTGATGGTCTGGGCCGCGTCCACAACTCTCTGCCATTAAGCTGGTGGCCTTCCCGAGGCCGTGTTGCGTGCAGACGGTATATTGACGTCTTTCTCTGCCCTAGGAGGATGTGAGCTGGACCTGGCACGGTTTTACCAGCTGATCAACGACATGGGCGGCATGCAGCAAGTGACGGACCTCAAGAAGTGGAGCAAGCTGGCGGACCTCCTGCGGATCCCCAAGAGTGCACAGGACAGGTTGGCCAAGCTGCAGGAGGCCTACTGCCAGTTCCTCCTCTCCTACGACTCCCTCTCGCAGGAGGAGCATCGGCGGCTGGAGCGGGAGGTGCTGAAGGAGAAGGAGAGCCTGGAGAAGAAGAAGGGCCCGCTGGAGGCCCACTCGGACAGCACCTACAAGTCCCAATCCCTGCCCAGGTTCGAGCCAAAGAACGGGCTGGTCAACGGCCTGGTGCACAAAAACGGCTTCCGCAAGAGGCTGAAGGAGATCACGGATGCTGAGCTGAAGACAGGCAGGCGGCGACTGTTCCCTCAGGAAAAGAAGAGTGAAGAAGACAACGAGGTTCTCAGCGACTTGTACAAGTGTACATACAAGGTGCGTGCTCTCGAGGACTTTTTAGCGCTCGGTTTTGGGGACATGGTGTGGAAACGGGCCCGCCGGCCCGCCAAGACTGTGCTGACCAACGAAAACATTGAAAATAGGTGCAGGTGCGGCCCTTAGAGCCAGTACCGCCATTCAATATGATCATGGCTGATCATCCTAAATCAGTATCCTTCTCCCCATATCCCTTGATTCCCTTAGCCCTAAGAGCTATATCTAACTCTCTCTTGAATACATCCAGTGAATTGACCCTCCACTGCCTTCTGAGGCAGAGAATTCCACAGATTCATAACTCTCTGGGTAAAAAAGATTTTCCTCGTCTCAGTCCTAAATGGCCTACCCCTTATTCTTAAACTGTGACCCCTGGTTCTGGACTCCCCCAACAAGGGGAACATTTTTCCTGCATCTAGCCTGTCCAATCCCTTAAGAATTTTATATATTTCTATAAGATCCCCTCGCAACCTTCTAAAATTCCAAGGAATACAACCCAAGTTGATCCATTCTTTCACCCCCATATACTAGCACTATCCTACACACTTTAGAGATACAATGCGGAAACAAGCCCTTCTGGCCAACGAGACTGTGCCGACCAGCGACCACCTCGTACACTCGCACTATCCTACACACTTTAGACTTCAGAGATACAGCGTGGAAACAAGCCCTGCAGCCATTGATGGGTAGAATTGTTGCCTTACAGCACAAGAGACCCGGGATAAGGTCCCACATAGGAGATGCATTTGATAAGGTCCCACATGGGAGCTTAGTGGGCAAAAAAAATTAGAGCACATGATATTGGGAATAGGGTGCTGACATGGATAGAAAATTGGTTGGCAGACAGGAAACAAAGAGTAGGGATTAACATGTGTTCAAGAAGGAACTGCAGATGCTGGAAGATCGAAGGTACACAAAAATGCTGGAGAAACTCAGCGGGTGCAGCAGCATCTATGGAGCGAAGGAAATAGGTGACGTTTCGGGCCAAAACCCTTCTTCAGACTGATGGGGGGTGGGGGGGAGAAGGAAGGAAAAAGGGAGGAGGAGGAGCCCGAGGGCGGGGGGATGGGAGGAGACAGCTCGAGGGTTAAGGAAGGGGAGGGGACAGCAAGGGCTAGCAAAACTGGGAGAATTCAATGTTCATGCCATCCGGACGCAAGCAACCCAGGCGGAATATGAGGTGCTGTTCCTCCAATTTCCGGTGTTGCTCTCTCTGGCAATGGAGGAGACCCAGGACAGAGAGGTCGGATTGGGAATGGGAGGGGGAGTTGAAGTGCTGAGCCACCGGGAGTTCAGGTAGGTTATTGCAGACTGAGCGGAGGTGTTCGGCGAAACGATCGCCCAACCTCCGCTTAGTCTCCCCGATGTAAATCAGCTGACATCTAGAGCAGCGGATGCAGTAGATGAGGTTGGAGGAGATACAGGTGAACCTTTGTCGCACCTGGAACGACTGCATTAGCAAATTTGCAGATGACACAAAGCTGGGTGGCAGTGTGAACTGTGAAGAGGACGCTATGAGGATGCAGGGTGACTTGGACAGGTTGGGTGAGGGGGCAGATGCATGGCAGATGCAGTTTAATGTTGATAAGTGTGAGGTTATCAACTTTGGTGGCAAAAACAGAAAGGCAGATTATTATCTAAATGGAGTCAAGTTGGGAAAAGGGGAAGTACAACGGGATCTGGGGTCCTTGTTCATCAGTCAATGAAAGTAAGCATGCAGGTACAGCAGGCAGATGGCATGCTGGCCTTTATAACAAGAGGAGTTGAGTATAGGAGCAAAGAGGTCCTTCTGCAGTTGGACAGGGCCCTAGTGAGACCACACCTGGAGCATTGTGTGCAGTTTTGGTCTCCCAATTTGAGAAAATACATTCTTGCTATTGAGGGAGTGCAGCGTAGGTTCACCAGGTTAATTCCCGGGATAGCGGGACTGTCATATTTTGATAGAATGGAGCGGCTGGGCTTGTATACTCTGGAAATTAGAAGGATGAGAGGGTATCTTATTGAAACGTATAAGATTATTAAGGGTTTGGACACACAATCAATCAACAATCAACAATCAGTTTTATTCGTCACATTGCACATAAAGTGCAAGTGAAATGAATTTGTCATCAGCGGTACAATGATAAAGAACACACAATACACAATAAAAATTTAACACAAACATCCACCACAGCATTCATCACTGTGGTGGAAGGCACAAAATTTGGCCAGTCCTCCTCCATCTCCCCCCGTGGTCGGGACCAGAGTCCAGAGTCAGTCCAGGATCGGCTCTTCCTCGCCGGAGACCGCGGCTTTAGGTTGGTGTAGGCCGCAGGCCGGCGGTCGAAGATTTAAAGTTCCCACCGCAGCCAGAAGCACCGCGGACCGCAGAGCCGGCGGTCGAAGGTCCCCTCTAGGGGTGATGGTAAGTCCATACCGCGCCCGCGGTAGAAGTTGGCCGCGGGCCGGCGGTGGAAGCTCCTTCTTCCCCCGGGTCCCCCACGAGGGCTGCAGACGCCGCGCCAGCTGGAGCTGTGCAGACCGCGGCTTCAGGCTGCCGGCTACCGCGGGCCAGCGAAACGGACGCTCCCCTCCAGCGAGCCCCAGCGAGGGCTCGCCTGCTCCACGCCGAGTCCGCACTGCACCCGCCGCTGAAGCCCCGGGCGCGTCTCCGGGAAAGGCCGCCCGATCCTCGTTGTTAGGCCACGGGGGAGGCGACCTGGAAAAGGTTGCCTCTCCGTGGAGGAGGCGACCGAAACGGTTTCCCCCTCACCCCCCCACACCACCCCCCACACAAGACACACAAAAAAACACAAAAAAATATACTTTAAAACATACTAAAAAAACAAAAAAAGTTGGGGGAAAACGGACACGCTGCTGACAGAGCGCCAGCCTGCAGCGCCCCCACCGGCCCCACAAGAGGCAGGAAACATGTTCCCGATATTGGGGGAGTCCATAAATGTTTAAGAATAAGGGGTAAGCCATTTAGAATGGAGATGAGGAAAAACTTTTCGCATAGAGTATTGTGAGTGTGGATGCTTTCAAGAGAGAGCTAGATAGGGCTTTTAAAGATAGCAGAGACAGGGGATATGGGGAGAAGGCAGGAACGGGGTACTGATTGTGGATGATCAGCCATGATCACATTGAATGGCGGTGATGGCCTGAAGGGCCGAATGGCCTCCTCCTACACCTATTGTCTATTGGGACAGACCCTGAGTACGGGTGTTGTCTGTACGGAGTTTGTACGCTCTACCCGTGACCTGCGTTGGTTTTGTCAAATGGCTGTCTGGTATCTTGACAATTTCTTTGCCATTTACTGACTTACATGTAATCCCCAAAGAATACCTCTTGGCTTCTGAATGAATCGTCCGACCCGAAACGTCACCTTACCCATGTTCTCCACAAATGCTTCCTGATCTGCTGAAATACTCCAGCACGTTGTGTCTTCTTTCATAAACCAGTATCTGCAGATTATTGTTTCCACATAACTCCAACTCATTCCGAAGAAGGGTCCCGACCCGAAACGTCATCTATACATGTTCTCCACAGATGCTGCCTGACCCGCTGAGTTGATCCAGCACTTTGTGTAGGAAGGAACTGCAGATGCCTGTTCACACCAAAGATAGACACAGAAAGCTGAAGTTACTCAGCGGGTCAGGCAGCAGCTCTGGAGAAAAGGAATAGGGTCAAGACCCTTCTTCAGACCAACACGTGGTATTTTTCTGGAAAACAATTCAATACAATAATACAATACCATTTATTTGTCATTTGAACCTCACATGAGGTTCAAACAAAATTTGTTTTCTGCAGTCATACAAGAAAAGAACCAAAACACACACCAACACAATTTACACATCCTCCTCACTGTGATGGAAGGCAACGTCTTGTCTCTCCCCTGCTCTCCATTCTTCTCCCGATGTCAAAGTCAAAGCCCCCGGCGGGCGCTAGCAAGTCCGCGGCCATTTAAAGCCGCGCCGGGCGATGTAAGGCCCCGCTCCAGATCATTTTCAACCCCGCTATTCGGGCGGGAGAAGTCGCCTTTGCCCCGCAAAGCAGTCTCCCACCGGGGACCCGCGAGCTCCCGGTGTCACCATCCACTGGAGTCGGGTCGCAGCCGCGATGGTAGGTCCGCAGCTCCGCAGGCTCCATGACTTGAGTCCCCAGGTCGTTCCGGTTGGAGGCCGCTCCACGGTGCTAGGCCCCAACGACAACGGAGACCCGACAAGGAAAAGGTCGGGTCCCCGTGCAGGGAAGAGATTTAAAAGTTTCCCCACCCCCTCCCCCCCCCATACATACACATTTAAAAGCCCACTACAAACTATACCCTCAATGGGACAATAAAATTAAAATAAATTAAAAAACAGACAGACTGCAGAGGCCGCTGCGACGTCGGTCGCGCCGCCCACCCATATGATGGGAAGGATGTTGTCAAGCTGGATAGTGTACACAGAAGAAAGACACAAAAAGCTGGAGTAACTCAGCGGGACAGGCAGCATCTCTGGAGAGAACGAATGGGTAACGTTTCGGGTCAAGGATGTAGCCAGGGCTAGATGGTCTGAGCTATAGGGAAAGGTTGAGTAGGCTGGGTAGTTGTGTGATGGTTGGGGCTGCGTCCACAACTATACAATTTCTTAAGGTCTTGGATGAAGCTGTTCCAAAACCAAGCTGTGATGCATCCCCACAAAATGCTTTTAAATGCTTCACTCCAAAGACGTACAGGTTTAGTAGGTTAATTGGCTCTGGTAAATGTAAATTGTCCTGAGCGTGTGTAGGGTAATGTTAATATGTGGGGATCGCTGGTCGGTGCAGACTCGGTGGGCAGAAGGGCCTGTTTCCGCGCTGTATCTCTAAACTAAACTAAACCACAGGACGCACGTTAGTCTAGCTCTCTTCTCATTGATGCGGTCTGCAGTCATTGGCAGCGTTTCATACTCTAAATGATCCATTTTCAGAATTTATTGATTAATTTGCCAACATTTGATATCTGGAGATTAAACGGCCTTGTACTTTCACATCCTTTTAATTGAGAGAATCAATCATAAAACTAGTTGGCAGTACGACGGTAGGAAATGAGTCAGTCCTGGGAGTCGTTTCACTTGCTGACTAACCTCATTCTGATCTCATCCACTCATCAATCCCTACAACAAAGAACATGAAATCTAAATCCATCATGTCATCAGTCTCAGGGGTGGCATGATGGCGCAGCGGTAGAGTCACTGCCTCAAAGCACCAGAGACCCTGGTTCGATCCTGACTACGGGTGCTGTCTTGTACGGTGTTTGTTCATTCTCCCCGTGACCTGCGTGGCTTTTCTCCGAGGTCTTCAGTTTCCTCCCACACTCCAAATTCGTACAGGTTTGTAGGTTAATTAGCTTGGTATCAATGTAAAAATTGTCCGTAGTGTAGGATGGGGTTAATGTGCGGGGATCGCTGGTCGGTGCGGACTCGCTGGGCCAAAGGGCCTGTTTCTTGCTGTATCTCCAAACTAAACTAAACTTCGAGTTACAGTGCCCTCAATAATGTTTGGGACAAAGACTCATCATTTATTTATTTGCCTCTGTACTCCACAATTTGAGATTTGTAATAGAAAAATAATCACATGTGGTTAAAGTGCACATTGTCAGATTTTATTAAAGGGTATAAAAATAGCATTTATTCAAATTATTGAAGATACTGGTTCAATTATCTTCATTGATGATACAACTGCTGATGGTAGTAGCATAATGAATTCTGAAGTGTATAGACAGATCCTATCTGCTCAAGTTCAAACAAATGCCTCAAAACTCATTGGCCGGTGGTTCATTTTGCAGCAAGACAATGATCCCAAACATACTGCTAAAGCAACAAAGGAGTTTTTCAAAGCTAGAAAATGATCAATTCTTGAGTGGCCAAGTCAATCACCCGATCTGAACCCAATTGAGCATGCCTTTTATATGCTGAAGAGAAAACTGAAGGGGACTAGCCCCCAAAACAAGCATTAGCTAAAGATGGCTGCAATACAGGCCTCGCAGAGCGTCACCAGAGTGGCGGCACGGTGGCGCAGCGGTAGAGTTGCTGCCTTACAGCGAATGCACTGCCGGATACCCGGGTTCGATCCCGACTATGGGTGCTGTCTGTACGGAGTTTGTACGTTCTCCCGGTGACCTGCGTGGGTTTTCTCCGAGATCTTCGGGTTCCTCCCACACTCCAAAGATGTACAAGTATGTAGGTTAATTAGCTTGGTAAATGAAAAATTTGTCCCTAATGGGTATAGGATAGTGTTAATGTGTGGGGATCGCTGATCGGCACAGATCCGGTGGACCAAAAGGGCCTGTTTCCACGCTGTATCTCTAAAAAACTAAAAGACACCCAGCAACTGGTGATGTCCATGAATCGCAGACTTCAAGCAGTCATTGCATGCAAAGGATATGCAACAAAATTCTAAGCAAGACTACTTTCATTTACATGACATTGCTGTGTCTCAAACATTATGGTGCCCTGAAATAGGGGGACTATGCTGTAATTTCTACAAGGTGAAACCAACCTTCCTTACAATGCTATTTACGACAGTGATCGCAACTTCTACTGAAGTGTGAATGGCCGTTGGCTCGCTAGACGCTCATCCGCCCTTTGACATCTCTTGTTTTTGGTCCTGCTGGGGGTTCACAGCCCCCTCCTCACCTGGCAAACCCGGTGGGGGAGACGGTCTGAGCAGGTAGCACGGGGTCACATGGTACCCGTGGCTGGGGGAACTCCTCCCGACCAAAATAGCCTCTATTAAAATCTGACGATGTGCACTTTAACCACATGTGATTTTTTTTTTCTATTACAAATCTCACGTTTAGGAGTACAGAGGCGAATATATATAAACGATGGGTCTTTGTCCCAAACATTATGGAGGGCACTGTATCTCTGCTTTTCCATCCAAGCTCTCTCTGATTTGTTCCACTGCTGGTGGTCTCTCCCCCAATCTCTCCCTCAGTACCTTCACCCTCAATCCTCCCCTCCCCCACCACCCTTTCCCCTCCACTTCCTCCATCTCCCCTCTCTCCCCCTCCATCTCCCCTCTCTCCTGGATACCCCGCAAAAAAAAGAACCCCTCCCTCCCTTTCCTCTCCAGGGACCCCCCCCTCCCCCCCCTTCCCCCGTTCCGGCCCGGGAACTTCAACCACCCCTCCCCCTTCACCCCCTCCCCCCTCGTCAAACTCCACTTCCTCCCCCACCTACCCCTCTCTCCCCCTCCCTCTGTCTCCCCCAGTTCTCCCCTTCCCCCTCTCCTCGCCCTCTCCCACCTCGCCCTCTTCCACCTCCCCTCTCCTACACCTCTCATCCCGCTCCCCCCTCTCTCATCTTCCCCCCCTCCTCTTCCCCCTATCCCCCTTCCTCTTTGGGTCTTTGCACATCCCCAATCCTTTCTACTCGTGACTTTAAATTACATTTCATGTTTCTGTATTTTGTGTTTTATGATTGTTGGCAGATCAATTTCCCTCCTGGGATAGACAATAGACAACAGGTGCAGGAGTAGGCCATTCGGCCCCTCGAGCTAGCACCGCCATTCAATGTGATCATGGCTGATTGCTGGTGGTCTCTCCCCCAATCAGTACCCCGTTCCTGCCTTCTCCCCATATCCCCTGACTCAGATATCTTTAAGAGCCCTATCTAGCTCTCTTGAAAGTATTCAGGGAACCGGCCTCCACCGCCCTCTGAGGGAAAGAATTCCACAGACTCACAACTCTCTGTGTGAAAAAGTGTTTCCTCACCTCTGTTCTACGGCTTACCCCTTATTCTTAAATAAATAAAGTTGTATCGTATCGTTATCTCTGATCGTTAAACCAATTTCCCTCTTTGTTTGTGCGCAGGGGCGATCTGTGTCGCTAACTACGTTCTATCGGACTGCTAGAAACACGATGAACATGTGCTTTAGTAAGGAGCCGACAGCAGCTGAAGTGGAGGTAGGAGCGTGTAGCATTGTATGTCAGTCTGGCGTTACCTTTCATTGACACATTGCAGGCCGAGCCAGTGGACGGAGCAACAGTTTATAGAGTCATAGGGCGCGGAAACAGGCTCTTCCACCCGAGTACCCGATGCACAGAGTCTCTTGCCCAGAGTAGGGGAATCGAGGACCAGAGAACATAGGTTTAAGGTGAAGGGGAAAAGATTTAATAGGAATCTGAGGGGCAAACTTGGCCACAAAGCCATATAACCATATAACCATATAACAATTACAGCACGGAAACAGGCCATCTCGACCCCTCTAGTCCGTGCCGAACACATAATCTCCCCTAGTCCCATCCTTCAATCCCCTTGTCCAAATCATTAATATACAACGTGAAGAGTAGCGGCCCCAGCACCGACCCCTGCGGAAATCCGCTAGTCACTGGCAGCCGGCCAGAGAAAGCCCCCTTTATTTCCACTCTTTTCCTTCTGCCATCCAGCCAACCTGCTATCTATGCTAGTATCTGCCCTTTGATACTATGGGCTATCATCTTCCTTAGCAGCCTCACTTGTGGCACCTTATCCAAGGCTTTCTGAAGATCTACGTAAACAAGTACTGACTCTCCTTTGTCTGTCCTGCTATTTACTTCTTCAAAGAATTCCAGCAAATTTGTCAAGCACGACCTCCCCTTCACAAAGCCATGCTGACTTTGGCCTATTCTACTTTGTGAACTTCTAAGTACTCCGTAACCTCCTCCTTTATAATGGACTCTAAAATCTTACCAACCACCAAAGTCAGACGAACCAGCCTATATATCCCACTATTCTGCCTTGCTCCTTTTTTGTGCAGCGGGGTAATATTGGCAACTGGTAATCTAGTGATCCTTGAAATATCACTGTCTATGTATGCCTCCATAATCTCTTAAGCCACCTCTTTCAGAACCCTGGGGTGCAGTCCATCTGGTCCAGGTAATTTATCCACCTTCAGCCCTTTCAGTTTCCCAAGCACCTTCTCCCCAGTAATAGCCACTCCACTAAATTCCACCCCCGGACTCTCTTGAATTTCGGGCATTTTGCTGGTGTCTTCCACTGTGAAGCTGGTGCAAAAAAGTTATTCAACTCCTCTGCCATTCCTTTATTTCCCCATTATCACTTCTCCTGCATCATTCTCCAGCGGTCCAATGTCCGCTCTTGCCTCTTTCTTACTCTTTAAATAAGTGAAGAAACTCTTGCTATCCACTTTTACATTTATGGCGAGCTTACCTTCGTATTTCATCTTTTCTCCCCGTATTGCTTTTTTAGTTACCTTCTGTTGTTCTTTAAAAGCTTCGCAATCCTCTGGCTTCCACTAATCTTTGCTACATTGTACGCCTTCTGTTTTTGTTTTATACTGTCCTTGACTTCCCTTGTTAAAGCCCTGTCCCACGGTACGAGTTCATTCCAAGAGCTCTCCCGAGTTTAAAAAAAATTAAACTCGTGGTAAGCACGGAGAATGAACGTAGCGGGTACGTCGGAGCTCGGGGACGTCTCTTAGCGCTAACGGCAGGTACTCGGGAAGACTCGCTAACGGCAGGTAAGCACGGGAAGACTCGTGAAGATTTTTCATCATGATGAAAAATGTCCACGAGAGCCCCGAGTACCGATGAGTGGCCATTACCGTAAATCTCCGAGTTCGAATCAGGGCAAACTCGAGAGAGCTCTTGGAATGAACTCGTACCGGGAACAGGGCTTTTAGCCACGGTTGCCTCTTTCTTCCCCTAGAATTTTTCTTCCTCTTTGGAATGAAAAGATCCTGCATCTTCCGGATTATTCTCAGAAATTCCTGCCATTGCTGTTCCACCGTCACCCTTGCCAGGGTCCCTTTCCAGTCGACTTTGGCCGGCTCCTCCCTGATGTCTCTGGTCCCCTTTGCTCAGTTGCAATACCGACACATCCGATATCACCTTCTCCTTCTCCAATTGCAGATTAAAAATTATCATATTGTGGTCGCTGCCTCCTAATGGTTCCTATACCTTGAGTTCCTTTATCAAATCCGGTTCATTACATAACACTAAATTCAGAATTGCCTTTTCTCTAGTAGGCTCCACTACAAGCTGCTGTAAGAATCCAACTCGGAGGCACTCCACAAACTCCCTTTCTTGGGGTCGAGTAACAACACATTCTATCTTATTTTAACCTAACGCCGTGCATAATCATGAAAGTTTTTTTGTTTTAGAGATACAGCACGGAAACAGGCCCTTCAGCCCACCGAGTTCGCACCGACCAGCGATCCCCGCACATTAACAAAAGCCTACACACACTAGGGACAATTTACACTTATACCAAGTATACAAACTCAAGTCAATTCATCTACAAACCTGTACGTATTTGGAGTGTGGGAGGAAACCGAAGATCTCGGAGAAAACCCACATCCTTAGCAGCCTCACTTGTGGCACCTTATCCAAGGCTTTCTGAAGATCTACGTACAGACAGCGCCCGTAGCTGGGATTGAACCCGTGTCTCTGGCACTGCCAAATTTATTTTCCCCGGAAGTTTTTATTTTTTAGTCGAAATGCAGTTAGTGCAGTTTTGGTCTCCCAATTTGAGGAAGGACATTCATGCTATTGAGGGAGTGCAGCGTAGGTTCACCAGGTTAATTCCCGGCATGGCGGGACTGTCATATGCTGATAGAATGGAGCGGCTGGGCTTGTATTCTCTGGAATTTAGAAGGATGAGAAGGGATCTGATTGAAACATACAAGATTATTAAGGGTTTGGACACGCTAGAGGCAGGAAACTTGTTCCCGATGTTGGGGGAATCCAGAACCAGGGGCCACAGTTTAAGAATAATGGGTAAGCCATTTAGAACGGAGATGAGGAAAAACTTTTTCACACAGAGAGTTGTGAGTGTGTGGAATTCTCTGCCTCAGAGGGCGGTGGAGGCTGGCTCTCTGGATGCTTTCAAAAGAGAGCTAGACAGAGCTCTTAAAGATAGCAGAGTCAAGGGATATGGGGAGAAGGCAGGAACGGGGTACTGATTGTAGATGATCAGCCATGATCACATTGAATGACGGTGCTGGCTCGAGGGACCGAATGGCCTACTCCTGCACCTATTGTCTATTGAATCGTGTAATTTTTGCGAATTATGAATTAACATTAAATATTTGCCATCATTATCTATTGTCACTAAATTCCTCGCTCAACTTTAATCATTAGAGTCCAGATACTTATGTAATTGGCAAGATTAGCAGGTGCATGGTTCCTTGAAGGTGGAGTCACAGGTAGTTAGGGTGGTCAAAAAGGATTTTGGCACATTGTCCTCATCAGTCAGAGTATTGAGTAAAGAAGTTGGGAGGTCATGTTGCAGAATGACTCTAGTCTGAAGTCAGCTAGAGGATTAATCGAACGTTGTGCCAAAACTGGTTCTTATCTACCTCAGTGAGTTGAGCATTATATCAAGTATGTTAAACACAGGACAGTTTAGTTGTTTGATAACAGAAGAAATTATCCCTGAATCTGCAGGCGCCTGTATCTATTGAGGGGAGAAGAGGGATTGACCGGGGGTGAGACTGGTCCTTGATTAATGCTGCTGGCCATGCTGAGGCAGCATTAGTGAGGTGTAGACAGAGTCAATGGAAGTGAGGTTGGTTTGTGTGATGGTCTGGGTTGCGTCCACAATTCGCTGCAATTTCCTGTGGTCTTGGATGGAGCTGTTCCCGATAAAATGCTTTCTATGGTACATCTGTAGAAGTTGGTGAGAGTTGTTGGGGACTCGCCAAATTTCCTACGCCTCCTGAGGAAGTAGAGGACGTTGGTGTGCTTTCTTGGCCACTGCTTCGATGTGGCTGGTCTAAGACAAATTACTGGTGATATTTTAGTTTAGTTTAGAGATACAACGTGGAAATCGACCCCAATGGTCCGCTGAGTCCATGCCGACCATCGATCACCCATACACTACTTCCATGTTATCCCACTTGTCGCATCCTACGCACTAGGGGCAATTTATAGAAGCCAACTAACCTAAATACCACATTGTCCATGGAATGTGGGAGGAAACCAGAGCACCCGTAGAAAACACACGCGGTCACGGGGAGAACGTACAAACTCAACATAGACAGGACCGATGGTCAGTACAGAACTTAGGTCTCTGTTGCTGTGAGGCAGTAACTCTACCGCTGCGCCTGCTGTACAACCTTGTCAGGCAATCCTTGTTCAGATAACACAAACAAAGTTTATTCTCAGTGTTCGAGGCACACAGCATGGAAACAGGCCCTTCTGACAAAGAGGCCCCATCTAAGTAATCCCATTTGCCAGCTTTTGGCCCATATCCCTCGAAATCTTTTCTACCAGTACCTATAAGAGTACCTATACAGGGACCGTTTCCTCCCAGCTGTTATCAGGCAACTGAACCATTCTATCAATAACAAGGGAGTTGTCCTGACCTACCATCTACCTCATTGGAGACCCTCGGACTATCTTTGATTTGACTTTACCGGACTTAGAAACATAGAAATTGGGTGCAGGAGTAGGCCATTCGGCCCTTCGAGCCTGCACCGCCATTCAATATGATCATGGCTGATCATCCAACTCAGTATCCTGTACCTGCCTTCTCTCCATACCCCCTGATCCCTTTAGCCACAAGGGCCACATCTAACTCCCTCTTAAATATAGCCAATGAACTGGCCTCAACTACCTTCTGTGGTAGAGAATTCCAGAGATTCACCACTCTCTGTGTGAAAAATGTTTTTCTCATCTCGGTCCAAAAAGATTTCCCCCTTATCCTTAAACTGTGACCCCTTGTTCTGACCTCCCCAACATCGGGAACAATCTTCCTGTATCTTGCCTGTCCAACCCCTTAAGAATTTTGTAAGTTTCTATAAGATCCCCCCTCAATCTTCTAAATTCTAACGAGTACAAGCCGAGTCTATCCAGTCTTTCTTCATATGAAAGTCCTGACATCCCAGGAATCAGTCTGGTGAACCTTCTCTGTACTCCCTCTACGGCAAGAATGTCTTTCCTCAGATTAGGAGACCAAAACTGTACGCAATACTCCAGGTGTGGTCTCACCAAGACCCTGTACAACTGCAGTAGAACCTCCCTGCTCCTATACTCAAATCCTTTTGCTATGAATGCTAACATACCATTCGCTTTCTTCACTGCCTGCTGCACCTGCATGCCTACTTTCAATGACTGGTGTACCATGACACCCAGGTCTCGTTGCATCTCCCCTTTTCCTAATCGGCCACCATTCAGATAATCTTCACTTTATCTTGCACTAAACGTTATTCAAGTTATCCCCTTTATCATGTATCTGTACACTGGGGCCGACTCAATTGTAATCATGTATTGTCTTTCCGCTGACTGGTTAGCACGCAACAAAAAGATTTTAACTGTACACGTGACAATAAACTAAACTGATCTATAACCTGTTGGAAAAAGTATAAAGCTGGCAGGTTTGGAAAGGACAATGCTAAAATGGACTTTGTGAGGTGAATGTTTCTGGATGCAGTCCACAAGCTACCATTTGGGTGGGAGGATATAGAGAGTAGATGTGCAGGGAAATTATATTCAGGTGCAAGAATCATGGAGCTCTGATACAGATAGGAAAAAAGAGCAATAATTGGATGTGTCATGGTGGCACAGCGGTAGAGTTGCTGCCTTACAGCACCGGAGACCAGGGTTAGATCCTGATTAAGGGGAGTTTTCTCTACAGAGTTTGGACATTGTCTCCGTGACTGCGTGGGTTTTCACCGGGTGCCCCGGTTTCCTCCCACACTCCAAAGGCGTTCACTTTGTAGGTTGATCCTAAACCTAATCCTGAAAATCAGTAACTGGGATTACATTGGCAGAGTTTAGATGGACACAAAATCCTGGCGTAACTCAGCAGGTCAGGCAGCAACCCTGGAGAGAAGGACTAGGTCATAAGCTCATAAGTAATAGGAGTAGAATTAGGCCATTCGGCCCATCAAGTCTACTCTGCCATTCAATCGTGGCTGATCTATCTCTCCCTCCGAACCCCATTCTCCTGCCTTCTCCCCATAACCTGTGACACCTGTACAATAGGTGATGTTTTTGGTGGAGACCCTTCTTCAGACGGTTCGTTCCTACGTACGGCAGAGTTTAATTTGACAGTTGAAGGGTAATGGTTCTGCAGTCCTCTTTTACATTCTCTGAGCCATTAACATAGAGTCATAGAATGATACAGCGTGGAAACAGGCCCTTCGGCCCAACTTGCCCACACAGGCCAACATGCCACATCTACACTAGTCCCACCTACCTGTGTTTGGTCCATATCCCTGTACTTGTCTAACTGTTTCAGAAACGTTGGGATAATCCATGCCTCTACTATCTCCTCTGGCAGCTCGGTCCATACACCCACCACCTTTTGTGTGAAATTTTATCCCTCGGATTCCTATTAAATCTTTCCCCCTTCACCTTGAACCTATGTCCTCTGGTCCTCGATTCCCCTACTCTGGGCAAGAGACTCTGTGCATCTACCCGATTTATTCCTCTCATGATTTTGTACACCTCTATAACATCACCCCTCATTCTCCTACACTCCAAGGAATAGAGACCCAGCTTACTCAGCCTCCTCCGATAGCTCAGGCCCTGAACTGAACACAATACTCTAAATGCGGCCTCACCAACATCTTACACAACTGCAACTCTCCCAACTTCTTAACGTCCTCTTTGTTTTCCTCCTCGTTACAGCAAGAATACTGGAGGGCGGTGGAGCAGAAGGATTCCCATGTGGCGGTGCACTCTGGCAAAGTGGACACGAAAGCACACGGG
Source organism: Amblyraja radiata (assembly GCF_010909765.2). Lineage (NCBI taxonomy): Eukaryota > Metazoa > Chordata > Chondrichthyes > Rajiformes > Rajidae > Amblyraja > Amblyraja radiata. Next base: position 118,360,631 of record NC_045957.1, read on the forward strand.
AGCGGATTCCCAGTTGCCAAATCCGAACCTTTTTCAAGGTAATGACACCCGCCTAAGCCAGAAGATGGCAGCGAATTGTGGACGTCACCCACAGGCCCATCACACGAAACAACCTCCCTTCCATCGACTCCATCTACACCACACGCTGCCTCAGCAAGGCCATCTATTCAATAATGGCTGATCTGTCTCTCCCTCCTAACCCCATTCTCCTGCCTTCTCCCCATAACCTCTGATACCCGTACTAATCAAGAATCTCTATCTCTGCCTTAAAAATATCCACTGACTTGGCCTCCACAGCCTTCTGTGGCAAAGAATTCCACAGATTCTCCACCCTCTGACTAAAGAAATGTCTCCTTATCTCCTTCCTAAAAGAACGTCCTTTATTACAGAGGCTGTAGACTCTCCCACTAGTGGAAACATCCTCTCCACATCCACTCTATCCAAACCTTTCACTATTCTGTATGTTTCAGTGATGTTCCCCTTCATTCTTCTAAACTCCAGCGAGTACAGGCCCAGTGCCAACAAACGCTCATCATAGGTTAACCCACTCATTCCTGGGAGCATTCTTGTAAACGCGCAAGTCAGCGTGCACCAAATACTTTTCACTGTACCTCGGTGCACATGATAGTAAACTGAACTGAACTGAAGACATGATGGTCCCATCCCGACCTGCCTGTCCCAGTTACTCTGTGGGGCTGAGCCAGTAGCATCAGCAGATCCAACTGGATACTGGATGATGTTGGTGACTTTTTGCCTGCTCTTCCCAGAGAAGGTTTAGTCTAGATTTTAGATCAGTTCAAGTTTAGAATTAAAGTTTGTGGTTTATGTTTGGAGTGTAGCTTGCGATATAGTTTGCAGTGTAGCTTAGGGTTTAAGATGAGGTTTAGAATGGAGTTGTTTGAAGTGTAGTTTGAAGTTTAGGATGGAGTTGAGGATGAGATTTAGTTGAGTGTTCAGTTTAGTGATACAACGTAGAAACAGGCCTTTCAGCCCACCGAGTCCACACCAACCATCGATCACCTGTACACTGGTCCTATGTTATCCCAATTTCGCATCCTACACACTAGAGGCAATCAACAGAAGCCAAAGAACCTACAGACCTGCACATCTTTGGAGTGTGGGAGGAAACCCGATCACCCGGAGAAAACCCACGGGGCCAACACCATAGTCGGGATCGAACCTGGGTCTCTGGCGTTGTGTAAAAATACACGTGGTCATTTTACCTCATCGGGACTTCCGCGGCCAATCGGCGAGTCGAATTTGCCCCCTGCGGCCAGGGTTCTGGAACACCGTTCCCGTAGCCGACTTCCGAGGCCGACTTTGTGGGCCGGTATCTCGCTCCCTCGGCGGCCTACGTGGAATGTTCCGGTACTGTTGGACTCCTCTCTGTTGGTCCGGCAAAACGGATAATCCAGAAAGGCTCTCGAACCAAGGGTGCCGGAAAACCGATGGTGGAGCTGTAGTAGCTAAGGTTTATTTTCATAAGGTTTTTCTTTCTTTCACTAGGCATGGATGGAACCTCACAGTCCTTCCTAATAATTCAGGGTCCATCCTGCGATATTTTGGTGCTTTGTCAGGTAAGGAATGTGTTTAGTTTAGAGATACGGGGTGGAAACATGCCCTTCGGCCCACCGAGTCCACGCCGACTAGCGATCACTCCGTACACTAGCACTATCCTGCACACACTAGGGACAATATATAATCTTTACCAAAGCCAATTAACATCCAGACCTGTACTTCTTTGGAGTGTGGGAGGAAACCGGAGCACCCAGAGAAGACCCATGCAGGTCACAGGGATGAACATACAAACTCTGTACAGACAGCATCCGTAGTCTGGATCGAAGCCGGGTCTCTGGCGCTGTAAGGCAGCAACTCTATCACTGCCTTAGTAACCACCCACCATGCTTTGGTAAACCAGCATCTTATAGAGGTGTACAATATCATGATTAGAATAGATTGGGTAGACACACAGAGTCTCTTGCCAAGCGTTGGGGCCTCGAGAACCAGAGGACATAGATTTAAGGCAATGGGTGAAAGATTTAATAAAATCTGAGGGGTAAAGTTTCACACAAATAGTGGCGGGTGTATGGAACAAGTTGCTGGAGGAGGTAGTTGATGCAGGTACTATTGCAACATTTAGGAACCATTTAGACAGGTACATAGGACAGGTTTGGAAGGAACTGCAGATGCTGGTTTACACTGAAGCCAGACACAAAAGGCTGGAGTAACTCAATGGGTCGGGCAGCATTTCTGGAGAAATGGGTTGGGTTGAGACCCTTCAGACTGAGAGTCGGGAGAGGGAAATGAGATATGAAAATGTACATAGAACAAATGAATGAAAGATATGAATGAAAAGAATGACATGGATACGAATAAAAGAAGATTAGATAGATATGTCAAACGCAGGTAGGTGGGACTAGTGTAGATGGGACGTCACATGTTGGTTGGTATGGGCAAGTTGGGCTGAAGGGCATGTTTTCATGCTGTAAGACTATGAGAGGATGAGCAGGCTGGGACTATTCCTTGAAGCGCAGGAGGATGAGGGATGATCTTTCAGAGGTGTATAAAATCATGAGGAATAGATCGGGTAAACGCACAGAGTTTCTTTCCCAGAGTAGGCAGGTGGGACTAGTGTAGATGGGACATGTTGATCGGCGTGGGCAAGTTGGTCGGATGGGCGTATGACTCCATCTCTATCTGCAGTTCTTTGTTATTACCAGAAGGGTGGGTGATTGCTGAAGAAAATCTTAAATCCCAGTCAAATTTTAACTTTGCTTGTCTTTTTTCCTTCTTCCCTTCAGGAGTGACGATTCCTTGGCTAAATATTGGCATGGTTTTCACTACCTCATGCTGGTCCCGAGACCAAAACCATCTTCCCTACATTGACTACTTACACACTGGTGCTGATTGCATATGGTAAGTTCGAGGTCTGGGACAGGGATGGGGAGAGGAATTGTTGTCACCACTGCTGGAGAAAGGTTCAGATCAACTTCTGAAAAAGATGAAGGAAGGGTCACGACCAGAAATGTCCTCTATTTTCTCAAGAGAGGCTGCCTGTTTACAAGAATGGTTCCGGGAATGAGTAAGTTAACCTATGATGAGTGTTTTTCGGTACTGGGCCTGTACTCACTGGAGTTTAGAAGAATGAGGGGGGGACCTGATTAAAACATACAGAATAATGAAAGGCTTGGTTAGAGTGGATGTGGACAGGATGTTTCCACAAGTGAGACCGTCTGGGACTAGAGGTCGTAGCCTCAGAATGAAAGGACAATTTCTTCAGTCTATGTATGTATCAGAGGGTGGTGAATCTGTGGAATTCTTTCCCACAGAAGGCCAAGTAAAGTTAGTGGATATTTTTAAGGCAGAGATAGATAGATTCTTGATTAATACGGGTGCCAGGGGTTATGGGGAGAAGGCAGGAGAATGAGGTTAGGAGGGATATTTAGATCAGCCATGATTGAATGACGGAGTAGACTTGATGGGCTGAATGGCCTAATTTTACTCCTATAACCTATGATTCTGCTCCTATCACCTCATGACCTGAGTGACTCCAGCAGTTTGTGTCTATCTTTGGTGTCTATCTTCTGTCACCCAACACACACAAGGTTGATCCTAGTTCTTGTTGCATCTCCTGCTTTGACATTGCAACACTGCGTAGCGGTCCAGGAAAGATCGGACTTTACTGACTTTACCTTGCACTAAACGTCATTCCCTGATCATGTATCTGCACACTGTAAATGACTTGACTGTAATCATGTATTGTCTTTCCGCTGACTGGTTAGCACGCAACAAAGGTTTTTCAATGTACCTCGTGACACTAAACTAAACTGAAAACCTTCGTCAGGGCCATTCATCAGTTGAATTTTCGTTCCAGAGAACCGATTCAGGAAATTGACCATCATCCCAACTGGTGCATGTAGTTTTTTTGTTCAGTCGGAACGGCGGTACGGCATAGTGGTAGAGTTGCTGCCTTATAGAGCTTGCAGCGCCAGAGACCCAGGTTCGATCCCAACTACGGGTGCTGTCTGTATGGTGTTTGTACGTTCTCCACGTCACCTGCGTGGGTTTTCTCCGAGATCTTTGGTTTTCCTCCTACACTCCAAAGACATTCAGGTTTGTAGGTTTATTGGCTTGGTGTATGTGTAAATTGTCCCTAGGTAGAATTGTGTTAATGTGCGGGCATTGCTGGACGGTGCGGACTCGGTGGGCCGAAGGGCCTGTTTCCAAACTGTGTCTCTCAACTAAACTAAAGTCTGACGAAAGGGTCTCGACCCAAAACGTCACCCATTCCTTTTACCTGAGATGCTGCCTGTCCATCTGAGTTACTCCACCATTTTGTGTCTATCTTCAATGTGGAGTAACTCAGCAGTACAGACAGCATCTCTGGAGAGAAGGAACGGGTGACGTTTCGGGTCTGAAGAAGGATCTGTTAAGATAATAGTTCTTTTTAATTCTTCCACCAGATTGACCTGAAGATCTGCTTCACTGACACAGAAGTGAGTTAAATCTTTAGTCCATATCCTTAAATGACCTTTAAAACTGCTTTAACCAAATGACCAGTTAAGCCAGCATGGACAGGGCTAAGTATATCTGTGTCCAACCGGCAGTGTGTTCAGGAATTAAAGGACAGCTAAAACTAAATGGAATTTGCTTTAGTTTTTTTAGTTTTAGAGATACAGCGTTGAAACATGCCCTTCGGCCCACCATGACGACCACTAGTTCTATCCTACACACTAGGATTGTAAATTGCCCCTAGTGTGTAGGACAGTGCTATTGTATGGGTGTGATCGCTGGTCGGCGCGGACTCGGTGGGCCGAAGGGCCTGTTTCCGCGCTGTATCTCTACACTAAACTCCAAATTAAACTAAACTAGAGACCACAGATGCCAATTAACCTACAAACCTGTAAGTCTTTGGATACATAGATACATAGACAATAGGTGCAGGAGTAGGCCATTTGGCCCTTCGAGCCAGCACCGCCATTCAATGTGATCATGGCTGATCATCCACATTCAGTATCCCGTTCCTGCCATTTCCCCATATCCCTTGACTCCGCTATCTTTAAGAGCTCTGTCTAGCATCCAGAGAGCCAGCCTCCACTGCCTTTTGAGGCAGAGAATTCCACCAATTTACAACTCTCTGGGTGAAAATTACTTTCCTCATCTCAGTTCTAAATGGCTTACCCCTTATTCTTAAACTGTGGCCTCTGGTTCTGGACTCCCTCAACATCGGGAACACGTTTCCTGCATCAAGCTTGTCCAATCCATTAATAATTTTATATGTTTCCATAAGAAACCCTCTCATCTTTCTAAATTCCAGTGAATACAAACCCAGTCTCACCATTCTTTCATCAAATGTCAGTCCCGCCATACTGGGAATTAATCTGGTGAAACTATGCTGGACTCCCTCAATAGCAAGAATGTTCTTCCTCAAATTTCCGGAGAAAACCCACGCAGGTCATAGGGAGAACGTACAAACACCGTACAGACAGCACCCTTGGTCAGGATTGAACCTGGAGATGTAAAGGGCCTGTCCCACTTGGGCGTCATTTGCGCGTCACGTAGATGGTGCGCAAAGATTTTGTACATCCCAAAATCCTGCGGTGCCGTGCGTGACCGCGCATCACTGCCTACGTAATCACGCACCATGCGCGTAATGCGCACGCGTCGTGTGTCGTGACGCGTAAATGGCGCCGCGTAAATGATGCCCAAGTGGGACAGGCCCTTTAGGCAGCAACTCTACCGCTGTGGCACCGTGACGCATCCAATTATTTGTCTTTTTTCCTATCTGTATCATAGCTCCATGATTCTCGCACCTGAATATCATTTCCCTGCACATCTACTGCTCTCTATCCTCCCACCCAAATGGTAGCTTGGGGACTGCATCCAGAAACATCACAGTTTCGAAGTAATCACTAGTTACTGATTTTTAGGATTAGCTTTAGGATCAACCTACCAAGTGAATATCTTTGGAATGTGGGAAGGAAACTGGTGCACCCGGAGACATCCCACGCAGGTCACGGGGAGAAGGTACAAACTCCGTACAGACAGCACCTGGAACCTGGGTCTCTGGCGCTGTGAGGCAGCAACTCGACCACTGCGCCACCGTGGACTTGATGCCTCTTCACTTTCCCAAAACACCGCCCCCCCTTCCAAATTTCAGTTCTCTGAACAGTTTTTTCTCCTGAATTGTTTCTAATTTTTGTTTGCAATCTGCTCACGTGTGGCTCACTGGAGTTGACAGCGTTTTTGTCTTAATTCAGTGCTTAATGAGATGCATGTGGGTGAAAAGTGGCTTCTTGGTCAGACCTGACGCCAGAATCGTAAGGTCCGATAAGGCTCAGTGCTGTGGAGATTTGCCGGTTTGATTCTTAGAGTCACACAGCGTGGAAACAGGCCCTTCGGCCCAACTTGCCCACACTGGCCGGCCAACTTGCCCCATCTACACTAGTCCCACCGGTTGGTCCATATCCCTCCAAACCTGTCCTATCTATGTACCTATCTTAATTGGTTTGGGATAAGGGAAACTTGAGATATACACGCTGACGTGGAGAGATAAAGAACAATGAATGAAAGATATGCAAAAAAGTAACGATGCTTACAGCCTAGTGGTATGACTATTGATTTCTCTCACTTCAGGTAGCCCTGGCATTCCCCCTCTCTCTATCTCTCCCCCACCCAAGTCGCACCAGCTTCTCAATTTTACCCTACAAACAGCTAACAATGGCCTGTTTATTTTATCATAGTTACTATTTTGCATATCTTTCATTCATTGTTCTTTATCTCTCGTTTCCCTTATCCCTAACCAGTCTGAAGAAGGGTCTCGACCCAAAACGTCACCCAGTCTTTCTCTCCGGAGATGCTGCCTGTCCTGCTGAGTTACTCCAGCTTTGTGTTTCTATCTTCGGTTTAGACCAACATCTGCAGTTCCTTCTTACACATGCCTATATCTTAATTGCTTCTTAAACGTTGTGATCGACCCAGCCTCAACTACCTCCTCTGGCAACTTGTTCCATACACTCACTTTGCTTTGTGTGAATGGGAAGTGGGTGTATGGAACAAGTTGCCAGATTCCTATTAAATATTTACCTCTTCACGTTAAACCTATGTTCTCTGGTCCTCGATTCCCCTACTCTCGGCAAGAGACTCTGCGTCTACCCGTTCTATTCCTCTCATGATGTTATATACCTCTATAAGATCAATTTTATGCCATCCTAGCAAGTTGCTAGGCATCAAACCCAGGTATATTTACAAAATCTTTTTAAAAAATGTAAATCTTTCTTTTAGAACAGTTGCTTTGAGTTTAGATGCCCCCCTTAATTGGTTTTGTCATTGTGAATAGTTTCAGCTCCCTGCAAGACTGACCTACAGCTTAGTTTTGTGTAGTTTACAGATACAGCATGGACACAGGTCCTTTGGCCCACCGAGTCCGCGCCGACCAGCGATCCCCGCACATTGACATTATCCTACACACACTAGGAACAATTTTACATTTATAACCAAGCCAATTTACCTGCAAACCTGTAACTCTTTGGAGTGTGGGAGGAAACCGGAGAAACCCACAGGGAGAATGTACAAACTCCGTACAGACAGCACCCGTTGTCAGGATGGAACCCGGTGCTCTGGCGCTGTAAGGCAGCAACTCTACCGCTGTGCCACCGTGCCCGTAGCATGCTTTTCAATTTATCACACGTTTTGTCACACTTTTTAAAAAAGCTTGACGTTGTGTATTTAACTGCGTTCACACAGCTTGGGTAAAACCCGCAGGTCTTTGCGTTTTTGTCATGGGCAAAGTGTGCATTCCAGAGGTCATGATGAAAACAAAGTGGATTCAGCGAGCATTTCTCATCTTGGCCCTCTGCACTCACTCCTAGTTGCCTTTGCTCGATGGGGAAACAAGGGTCTTTCAATGGACTCTGTCCGATGCCCACAACTTTGAAGATTACTAGCGACATTTGGGAACCACAACTTGAAACATTTCCAATGTTTTATGTAAACAAAGTAGATATTAAAAATACATTCACGTGGTTGATCATGAGATAGTGAATATTTACACTTGCTTGTCTCAGCAATTCAGATTGTGTTAATGACATGCCAACTATAAATGTTATATATATATATAGACAAATAACATTTATATATATCATGTGTATATATACACTCATATCTATATATATATATATATGCACACACTCACATCTGAAGAAGGGCTTCGACTCAAAACATAACCCATTCCTTCAGTCCAGAGATGCTGCCTGTCCCGCTGAGTTACTCCAGATTTTTGTGTCTATACATACACACACACATACAAATATATATATATATACTAGACCAAGTGCAGACTCGTTGGGTCTGTTCCCCCAACGTGCGGTTGTGGGGGAGGAGGCGGCATGCAGCGTCACACACTAACTACCCCCCCCCCCCCCCCCCGCACTCACGCTAATGGAGGGGAGGAGGGGAGAGAGAGAGAGAGAGAGAGGGGGGGGGAGGAGGAGAGGGGGAGAGAGAGGGAGTGCTGAGAGGGGGGTGAGATGAGGGGCAGGGGAGAGGTGGGGAGCAGGGAGGGGGAGGGAGGGTGGAGGGGTGTGTGGAGGGGAGGGGGGTTTAGGGGAAGGATGGTGGGGGAGGGGAGGAGGGGGAGAAAAAGAGGGGAGAGAGAGGGGGGAGGAGAGGGGGGGAGAGGAGGAGAGGGGGGAGGAGAGGAGAGGGGGGAGAGGAGGAGAGGAGAGGGGGGAGAGGAGGAGGGGGGGGGAGGAGGAGGGGGGGGGGGGGGAGAGGAGAGGGAGGGGGGGAGAGAGAGTGCCTTTTTACTTCAACCCAAACCACCATTTGCAGGCAGTGCTTTTTTACCTCTAACCATATTTTCATTTTCAAACCAAATTAAGGGTAGACATTTGTCAGTGTCATTCAGAGCTCTGATTGAGGCACACCACTTGCAGAGACTGATTGAGGCACACCACTTGCAGAGACTGATTGAGGCACACCACTTCCTGGTTTTATAGTCCCTCCCCCTCCCTCCAGCAGGGGCAGCAGAGAGAATGGGGAATTTTGTAAAAACATTAATATCTCTCTCAATTTTCATCGACGGGAAAAATCCTCGGCGCACATGCGGCGGAGGGGGGCTCTGAGCGAGATGGCCAAAAATGACGGCCGTAGGTGGCGGCGTACTCTCGGAAATCGGAGCACAGAAAGCCAAAACCGGTCAAGAACAGACTTTTAGTAATATAGATAGATATATATATATGCACACGCACATACACACACACACACACGCATATACCTCCCCGATATCAGTCTGAAAAAGGTTCTCGACCCGAAACGTCACCTATTCCTTTCGTAGATTTTTCACCTGGGTGTTATAAAATAATGCCCAGGTAAAATAAATTTGGTCTGGTCGGGGGGAGATCCCCCCGCCACGGGTGAGGAGGGGGCTGTGGACCCTCAGCAGGACCAAAAACCAGACCTGTCAAAGGGCGGATGAGCTCCTAGCGAGCCAACGGCCATCCACACTTCAGTAGAAGTTGGGACCACTGTCGCACACAGCGTTGTAAGGCACCGTGCACGTTGATGTTTTCAACGATGATGATGGTTGCCATGTTGAGAAAATCGCAAGTTTTCTTGCCCCTTTTTTAAAAAAGGACTGTGTGTATGGGCGCGTGTGTGCGGCATGTGTTTGTGCGTGTGTGTTACGAGTGTGTGTGCATGTGTTTGAGCGTGTGTGTATTAGTGTATGTGTGTGCACGGGTATGCGTGCATGTGTTTGCACGAGTGCGTGTTCACATGTGTATCTGCGTGTGTGTCTGCGTGTGTGTCTGTGTATGCGTGTGCAGCATTCAATGACAAAAACTGTCACCAGTCTGCGTGTCGGGCCTACAGGGATTCGGGGCGGGTTGTCGCTGGCTGGTGTTTCCGTAAAAGTTCCCGCAGGTTTGATGAGAGGATGTGAACCGTCGCTGCTTTGGGGAATACAGCAATAGATCGCTGCAGCCTTCGCCAGCACCGCAGGCTGGGCTGCGTACAGACTGCAGAGAGGGGGTGTGCAGAGCTGCACTGGTACACTTGTGTCCTGTTACCTGCGGGTGTTGGACCGTGACATTTGCAGCTGTCTTCCTTTCTCATATTCAGGTATTGTATTCCTGCTGAGGAGAAGACCAAACTCGATGAAGTGGTGCACACCCTACTCCAAGCTAACGGCACGTCAGGGCTCGACATGCTTGAAAGTAATATCATGGTAAGAGGCGGTCTATCGCTGGTACCTTCCTCTGACCACTTCAGAGATACAGCACGGAAACAGGCCCGTACACTAACACTACCCCACACACTAGGGACAATTTGCAATTTTTACCGAAACCAATTAACTTACAAACCTTCATAAGTGATAGGAGCAGAATTAGGCCATTTGGCCCATCAATATACTCCGCCATTCAATCATGGCTGATCTATCTCTCTCTCAACCCCATTCTCCTGCCTTTTCCCCATAACCCTACACCCGATCTAATCAAGAATCTATCTATCTCTGCCTCAAAAATATCCATTTAAGTCTCCACAGCCTTCTGTGGCAATGAATTCCACAGATTCACCACCCACTGAGTAAATAAATTTCTCCTCATCTCCTTCCTAAAAGAACGTCCTTTAATTCTGAGGCTGTGACCTCTAGTCCTAGACTCTCTCACTAGTGGAAACATCCTCTCCACGTCCACTCTATCCAAGCCTTTCACTATTCTAATAAAGAATATTATAATTATAATAGAATATATTATACAATAAATTCTAATATACAACACACCATTGACCTCCATTGTTCTAATGTGTAGGAAGGAACTGCTTACAATGAAGATAGACACAAAAAGCTTGAGTAACTCAGCGGGACTGGCAACGTCTCAGGGGAGAAGGAATGGGTTGAAACCCTTCTTCAGACTGGAGAAGGGTCTCGACCCGCAAAACATCACCAAATCTTTCTCCCCAGAGATGCTGCCGGTCCCGCTGAGTTACTCCAGCTTGTTGTGTCTTATCATCCATTGTTGTGATGTTTGCTTTTTCAGATTTCTCCTGAGGTGCTATGCAAGGAAGGGATCAGGGTATGTCGCACTGTGCAGCAGAGTGGGCAGTTCATCGTGTGTGCTCCCGGGGCATTCGTCTCCAAAGTCTGCTGTGGGTACAGTGTGTCGGAAGCCGTGCACTTTGCAACCACACAGTGGCTGAAAACGGGCTTCGAAGCTGCTAAGGTAAAGAGTTTGCGTTCCTGTACACCCACCTCCAACCGTAAAGTGACCGTATGTGTGTGTGTGTGTGTTAGGTGCACGAGTCATACTATAGACTTTAACAGAGATACTGCGCGGAAACTGGTCCTTCGGCCCACCGGGTCCGCGCCGACCAGTGATCACCCCGTGCACTAACACTATCCTCCACGCACCAGGGACAATTTACAATTTTACCAAAGCCAATTGACCTACAAAGCTGCACGTCTTTGGAGTGTGGGAGGAAACTGGAGCACCCGGAGAAAATGCATACGGTCACGGGGAGAACGTACAAACTCCGTACAGACAAGCACCCATAGTCAGGATCGAACCTGGGTCTCTGGCGCTGTGAGGCAGCAACTCTACCGCTGCGCCAACGTGCTGCCCAAACTGCATGGAATACAGGCCCTATGGCCCAACTTGCCCATGGTGGCCAACATGTCCCATCTACACTAGTCCCAACTTCCTGCATTTGGCAAGAGACTTGATTACCTGATCTATTCCTCTCATGATCTTGTACATCTCTGTAAAGATAACCCCTCATCCTCCTGCGCTCCAAGGAATAAAGTCCTAGCCTGCTCATTCTCCTATATAGTGAGACAGTGTACAAACAGGCCCTTTGGCCCAACTTGCCCACACCGACCAACATGTCCCATCTACACTAGTCCCACCTGCCTGCATTTGGCCCATATCCTCTAAACCTATCCTATCCATGTACCTATCTAAATGTTTCTTAAACGTTGCGATAGCCCCTGCCTCATCTACCTCTTCCGGCAACTCGTTCCATACACCCACCACCCTTTGTGTAAAAAAAGTTACCCCACAGTGTCCTATTGAATATTTCACCCCTCTCCTTAAACCTATGCCCTCTGGTCTCGATTTCCCCTACTCTGGGCAAGAGACTGCGTTTACCTCGTGCTGGCGAGAGCAGGAACAGGGAGATACGGGACCTGAACGTGTGGCTGAGGAACTGGTGCACGGGGCAGGGATTTAGATTCTTAGATCACTGGGATCTGTTTTGGGGTAAGGGGGAACTGTACAAAAGGGACGGATTGCATCTTAACAGGTGTGGGACCAGCATTCTGGCAGGCAGGTTTGCCACTGCTACACGGGTGGTTTTAAACTGAATAAGGGGGGTGGGGTGTCAAATGGGCTAGTGGAGGATGGAGTTAAAGGGAAAGGGTTTCTTAAATGTGTGAGTGTAGAGACAGAGGGGTGTAAAATGAGGGTAGAAGCAATAGGTAGCAAGGTGAAAAGTAAAAGTGGCAGGCCGGAAAATCCAGGGCAAAAATCAAAAAGGGCCACTTTTCAACAAAATTGTATAAGGGGTAAGAGTGTTGTAAAAACAAGCCTGAAGGCTTTGTGTCTCAATGCAAGGAGCATTCGTAATAAGGTGGATGAGTTGAATGTGCAGATAGCTATTAATGACTATGATATAGTTGGGATCACGGAGACATGGCTCCAGGGTGACCAAGGCTGGGAGCTGAACATCCAGGGATATTCAATATTCAGGAGGGATAGAGGGAAAGGAAAAGGAGGTGGGGTAGCGTTACTGATTAGAGAGGAGATTAACGCAATGGAAAGGAAGGACATTAGTTTGCAGGATGTGGAATCGGTATGGGTAGAGCTGCGAAACACTAAGGGGCAGAAAACGCTGGTGGGTGTTGTGTACAGGCCACCTAACAGTAGTAGTGAAGTTGGAGATGGTATCAAACAGGAAATTAGAAATGCGTGCGACAAAGGCAAAACCGTTATAATGGGTGACTTCAATCTACATATAGATTGGGTGAATCAAATTGGCAGGGGTGCTGAGGAAGAGGATTTTTTGGAATGTATGCGGGATAGTTATCTAAATCAACATGTAGAGGAACCAACGAGAGAGCAGGCTATTTTAGACTGGGTATTGAGTAATGAGGAAGGGTTAGTTAGCAGTCTTGTTGTACGTGCCCCCTTGGGCAAGAGTGACCATAATATGGTTGAGTTCTTCATTAGGATGGAGAGTGACATTGTTAATTCAGAAACAATGGTTCTGAACTTAAAGAAAGGTAACTTTGAGGGTATGAGACGTGAATTGGCCAAGATTGACTGGCAATTAATTCTAAAAGGGTTGACGGTGGATATGCAATGGAAGACATTTAAAGACTGCATGGATGAACTACAAAAATTGTTCATCCCAGTTTGGCAAAAGAATAAATCAGGGAAGGTAGTGCATCCGTGGATAACAAGGGAAATCAGGGATAGTATCAAAGCGAAGGATGATGCGTACAAATTAGCCAGAAAAAGCAGCATACCGGAGGACTGGGAGAAATTCAGAGACCAGCAGAGGAGGACAAAGGGCTTAATTAGGAAAGGAAAAATAGATTATGAAAGAAAACTGGCAGGGAACATAAAAACTGACTGCAAAAGTTTTTATAGATATGTGAAAAGAAAGAGATTAGTTAAAACAAATGTAGGTCCCTTGCAGTCAGAAACGGGTGAGTTGATCATGGGGAACAAGGATATGGCGGACCAATTGAATAACTACTTTGGTTCTGTCTTCACTAAGGAAGACATAAATAATCTGCCGGAGATAGCAGGGGACCGCGGGTCAAAGGAGTTGGAGGAATTGAGTGAAATCCAGGTTAGCCGGGAAGTGGTGTTGGGTAAATTAAATGGATTAAAGGCCGATAAATCCCCAGGGCCAGATAGGCTGCATCCCAGAGTACTTAAGGAAGTAGCTCCAGAAATAGTGGATGCATTAGTAATAATCTTTCAAAACTCTTTAGACTCTGGAGTAGTTCCTGAGGATTGGCGGGTAGCAAACGTAACCCCACTTTTTAAGAAGGGAGGGAGAGAGAAAACGGGGAATTACAGACCAGTTAGTCTAACATCGGTAGTGGGGAAACTGCTAGAGTCAGTTATTAAAGATGGGATAGCAGCACATTTGGAAAGTGGTGAAATCATTGGACAAAGTCAGCATGGATTTACAAAAGGTAAATCATGTCTGACGAATCTTATAGAATTTTTCGAGGATGTAACTAGTAGCGTGGATAGGGGAGAACCAGTGGATGTGGTGTATCTGGACTTCCAGAAGGCTTTCGACAAGGTCCCACATAAGAGATTAGTTTACAAACTTAAAGCACACGGCATTGGGGGTTCAGTATTGATGTGGATAGAGAACTGGCTGGCAAACAGGAAGCAAAGAGTAGGAGAAAACGGGTCCTTTTCACAATGGCAGGCAGTGACTAGTGGGGTACCGCAAGGCTCAGTGCTGGGACCCCAGCTATTTACAATATATATTAATGATCTGGATGAGGGAATTGAAGGCAATATCTCCAAGTTTGCAGATGACACGAAGCTGGGGGGCAGTGTTAGCTGTGAGGAGGATGCTAGGAGACTGCAAGGTGACTTGGATAGGCTGGGTGAGTGGGCAAATGTTTGGCAGATGCAGTATAATGTGGATAAATGTGAGGTTATCCATTTTGGTGGCAAAAACAGGAAAGCAGACTATTATCTAAATGGTGGCCGACTAGGAAAAGGGGAGATGCAGCGAGACCTGGGTGTCATGGTACACCAGTCATTGAAAGTGGGCATGCAGGTGCAGCAGGCAGTAAAGAAAGCGAATGGTATGTTAGCTTTCATAGCAAAAGGATTTGAGTATAGGAGCAGGGAGGTTCTACTGCAGTTGTACAGGGTCTTGGTGAGACCACACCTGGAGTATTGCGTACAGTTTTGGTCTCCAAATCTGAGGAAGGACATTATTGCCATAGAGGGAGTGCAGAGAAGGTTCACCAGACTGATTCCTGGGATGTCAGGACTGTCTTATGAAGAAAGACTGGATAGACTTGGTTTATACTCTCTAGAATTTAGGAGATTGAGAGGGGATCTTATAGAAACTTACAAAATTCTTAAGGGGTTGGACAGGCTAGATGCAGGAAGATTGCTCCCGATGTTGGGGAAGTCCAGGACAAGGGGTCACAGCTTAAGGATAAGGGGGAAATCCTTTAAAACCGAGATGAGAAGAACTTTTTTCACACAGAGAGTGGTGAATCTCTGGAACTCCCTGCCACAGAGGGTAGTCGAGGCCAGTTCATTGGCTATATTTAAGAGGGAGTTAGATGTGGCCCTTGTGGCTAAGGGGATCAGAGGGTATGGAGAGAAGGCAGGTACGGGATACTGAGTTGGATGATCAGCCATGATCATATTGAATGGTGGTGCAGGCTCGAAGGGCCGAATGGCCTACTCCTGCACCTAATTTCTATGTTTCTATGTTTCTATGTTTCTACCCGATCTATTCCTGCAATGATTTTGTGATCCATCACAGTCTGGTGTTGGTGGGGGATGAGAGGCTGGTGTTGATCCTTGCTCTGGTCAAAGGAGGAGAAGGAATGGGCCAGGTAGGGTGTGGTGAGATGGCGGGAGCGGATGCCGTTGATCCTGACTACTGTGAGATGGGGGCAGGGCGGGCGCTGTGCCAGTGAGACGGATACGTGGGGGAACAGCCCCGGCCTCATAGATGTGAGGGGAGATGGCCCTTGCCACGCCGTGGGGGGTGTTCAGGTCAGCCCTAGTTATAGGAGTAAAACTAGGCCATTCGGCCCATCGAGTCTACTCCGCCATTCAATCATGGCTGATCTCTGCCTCGTAATCTCATTTTCCTGCCTTCTCCCCATAACCCTTGACACCCGTTCTAATCAAGAATCTATCTATCTGCCTTAAAAATATCCACTGACGGTCTCTACAGCCCTCTAGCAATGAGTTCCACAAATTAACTCCCCTCTGACTAAAGAAGTTCCTCCTCGCCTCCTTTCTAAAAGAGCGCCTTTCAATTCTGAGGCTGTGACCTCTGGTCCTATACTCTCCCACCAGTGGAAACATCCTCTCCACATCCACTCAATCCAAGCCTTTCATTATTCTATAAATTTCAATCAGGTCCCCCTCAACCTTCTAAACTCCAGCGAGTACAGGCCCAGTGGTGTCAAACGGTCATTTTATGCTAATCCACTCATTCCTGGAATCATTCTTGTAAATCTCCAGAGCCAGCACATCCTTCCTCAGATATGGGGCCCAAATTTGCTCACAGTGTTCCAAATGGGGCCTGACCAACGCCTTATAGTCTCAGCATTCATCTCTGTTTTTGTATTCCAGTCCTCAATATAAATGCTAGCATTGAATTTGCCTTCCTTACTATTGATAGTGGCATGGTGGTGTGGTGGGTGGAGCTACTGCTTCATAGCGCCAGAGACCCGGGTTCAACAACAGTCATTGAGTCATACAGCGTGGAAACTGGACATTTGGCCCAACTTGCCCACCAACATGTCCCTGAATCTGGACGTGTGCACTTTCGCACTTCTGTACCTCTTCCCCGATGGGAGAAGGGAGAAGAAGGAGTGACCCGTCCTTGATTATGCTGCCGGCCTTGCCGAGGCAGCGTGAATTGTAAATGGAGTCAATGGAAGGGAGGTTGGTTTGTGTGATGGTCTGGGCTGCGTCCACAATTTACTGCAATTTCTTGCGGTCTTGGATGGAGCTGTTCCCAAACCGTGCTGTGATGCTTCCTGATAAAATGCTTTCCACGGCGCATCTGTAGAAGTTGGCGAGAGTTGTCTGGGACATGCTGAACTTCCTTAGCCTTCTCAGGAAGTTGCTGTGTTTTTTTCCTCATCAGGGCTAAAGCAAATGTTGTTATTCTGCCCACACAGGACTTGAAACGACGATATATCGCTAACGCTTTCTCGATGGAAAAACTACTTTACCTTATGGCGACTGCGGAGTCAAAGCGGGACTGTGGAACGACACTAAGCCACATCTCTTCACTTTTGCAAGAACTCAGGTAGGTCCTGGGAATTCAGAGCCATTCAGGACTCGAGGGCCTGAGCTACAGGGAGAGGTTGGGCAGGCTGGGGCTCTATTCCTTGGAGCACAGGAGGATGAGGGGTGATCAAGGAATAGATAGGTGCACAGAGTTTTAGAGTGATACAATGTGGAAACAGGCCCTTCAGCCCAACTTGCCCACACCGGCCAACATGTCCCAGCTGCCCTAGTCCCACCTTCCTGCGCTTGGTCCATATCCCTCCAAACTTGTCCTTTCCATGTACCTGTCAAACTGTTTCTTAAATGTCGGGATAGTCCCAGCCTCAACTACCTCCTCTGGCAGCTTGTTCCATACACCCACCACCCTTTGTACCTCTGCCCCCCCCCCCCCCCCCGCTGTGATTCCTCCTTCCCTCCAACTCTACGTGCCCTCACCCCTCTAAGTATTCTGCCCAGAGCAGGGGAATCGAGAACCAGAGGACCTAGGTTTAAGAAAGAACGATTTAAATCGAAGGTAGACACAAAATGCTAGAGTAAGTCAGCGGGTGAGGCAGCATCTCTGGAGAGAAGGAATGGGCGACGTTTCTGAAGAAGGGACTCGATCCGAAACGTCACCCATTCCTTCTCTCCAGGGATGCTGCCTGTCCTGCTGAGTTACTCCAGCATTCTGTGTCTACCTTAGGTTTAAGGTAAGGTAGGAAAGATTTAATATGAACCCAAGGAGTAAGTTTTTCACATAAAGGGTGGCGTTGAGTTGAGTTTATTGCCACTTGTACCAAGGTACAGTGAGAAGTTTTGAAAATTGGACGTATGGAACGAGCTGCCCGAGGAGGTTCCTTCGAGGGATGCTGTCTCATCCACTAGGATTTTCCAGGGCTGTTTGGTTCCATCACAGCTTTGGGGTCCGAACACTGACCAAAGAGCTGACTTCCAGATCTTGACGTGAGAGTTAGTTCCCTTAACATCAAGGTGGTCTTTGGCCAAGTTTGACATCTAGAAACCTTGGTTAAGCTGTTGACCAATTTTTGATCATCAGCTTAATGATGCCCAATTCTTTTTGAATGGGCTTCAATGGGAAAGCACCCTAAACGAGTCACGCCTTGCACCTCTACTTTTGGACATTTGGACTTTGTCTCTGGCTGATAACAGCTGGGAAGAAATTCTCCCTGAATCTGGAGGTGTGAGTTTACACCAGGCAAAGACACAGCATGCTGGAGTAAAATCCCTGTCCCACTGTACGAGTTCATTCAAGAGCTCTCCCGAGTTTAGAAAAAAAATCTAACTCGTGGAAGCACGTAGAATGTACGTTGCGGGTACGTCGGAGTCGTGGATGTCTCTTAGCGTCTCGTAACGCTAACGGCAGGTACTCGGGAAACGCGGTAAGCTCGGGAAGACTCGTGAAGATTTTTTAACATGTTGAAAAATGTCCACGAAAGCCCCGAGTACCTGCGAGCGGCCATTACCGTAAATCTCCGAGTTCGAATCAGGACAAACTCGGGAGAACTCTTGAATGAACTCGTACAGTGGGACAGGGCGTTAACTCAGTGGGTCAGGCAGCATCTCTGGAGAAAAGGAATAGGTTACGTTTTAGACCAGCGGTTCTTAACTTGGGGGCCGTGACCCCCATGGGGGTCGTTTGGGGTTTTTCCGGGGATCATGAAGGGGTCATAAATAACATATCAATTTGTTGAGCCCATGTTTAGGACCCTAACAAAGGTACATAACACACACAGTATTTTGTTTACGTATGCGTGTACGTATACGCACACGAACTGTGTGTGGCCTGGATCATGTACCATCGTTCCGGCTCTGTAGTTCTAACTATACACACGTCACTGCAAATCAAGCAAAACTGTACAGTCACAATACGTATTGGTTGGGAGGTGTTGATTGGATAAGCATTTCTAGGTCCAAGATGCCGACGCAAATCTTAACCAATCATATTGCTTTTTACAACAGTTATAGAAAATACCTGACATTGTATTTTGCCGTGATAACTAAAAGATTCTGTCATGTGGTTTTTGAACAGCGCTCGTGTAAACACGGCCAAGCGTTCCACGGGGATTGTTCTGCGACTGCTCACCGTTGATCGCACACAATAGAATTCTTGATCGCTCATCAAACTGCCCCGTTCTTTCGAAGAGGGCCTTGACCCTGTTGGTCCAGTCCCCCTCAACCTATCGCTGTGAGGCTGGATTCTCAACCACGGTAACTCTGAAAACTAAGGCACGCAATAGGCTTGTGGTCGACGCTGACATGTGGTGCTGCCTGTCGAGTATTCGTCCTCGTTTTGATCGCCAGATGGCTGCGAAGCAATTTCAGCCATCCCATTGACTGAGTATTGGCAGACATGTTTTCATAAATCGGGCTGGTTTTTTTTTTTCAATTTTTGTTTCGGGGGTCATGGTACTGACCAAGAATGTCTGATGGGGTCGTGGGGCCAAAACGGTTACGAAACCACAGTTTTAGACGATGTGCCTGCAACCAGCATTTGCAATTCACTCTTATGCGTTTTGACACTTCTATACCTCTTGCCTCTTGGCATTCCTTGGCAGAAGGTACAGAAGTTATAAGCGCGCACCACCAGACTCGGGTGTAGGAAGGAACTGCAGATGCTGGTTTAAACCAAAGTTAGACATAAAATGCTGGAGTAACTCTGCGGGACAGGCAGCATCTGTGGAGAGAAGGAATGGGTGACGTTTCGGGCCGAGACCCGTCTGAAGAAGAATCTCGTCCCGAATCGTCACCCATTCCTTCTTTCCATAGATGCTGCCTGTCCCGCCGAAATCGGGGGCGCACAGGGACTTGGGAGTGGTGGTGCAGGATTCTCAAAAGGTTAATTTGCAAGTCGAATCGGTTGTAAGGAAGGCAAATGCAGTGCTGGCATTTATTTTGAGAAGGACTAGAATACAAAAACAGAGATGCAATGCTGAGGCTCTATAAGCCCTGGTCGGGCCACATTCGGAATATTGTGAGCCATTTTGGGCCCCATATCTGTGGAAGGATGTGCTGGCTCTGGAGTGGGTCCAGAGGTTTACGAGAATGATCCCAGGAATGAGTGGGTTAATATACATTGAACACTAGGCCTGTACTCGCTGGAGTTTAGAAGGTTGAGGGGGGGGGGGGGAATCTCATTGAAACTTGCCGAATAGTGAAAGGCCTGGATAGAGTGGATGTGGAGAGGATATTTCCACTAGTGGGAGAGTCTAGGACCAGAGGCCATAGCCTCAGAATAAAAGGACGTTGTCTTCTTTAGAAAGGCAAAGAGGAGGAATCTCTTTAGCCGGAGGGTGGTGAATCTGTGGAATTCATCGCCACAGACGGCTGTGGAGGCCAAGTCAATGGTTATTTATAAGGCAGAGATTGATAGATTCTTGATTAATACAGGTTCAGGGGTTATGGGGAGAAGGCAGGAGAATGGGGTTAGGAGGGTAAGATAGATCAGCCATGATTGTATGGAGTAGTAGACTTGATAGGCTGAATGGCCTAATTCGACTCCAATAACTTATGAAAATGAACTGATGAGAAAGATGGTTGTTGTTGGTGGGGATGGATCAGATTGGCCCCGGATCATCACTGCTGATGCTTGTGATAAACTCACCCGAGGCCCGACTGTGTTGTAAACTTGTACAAAGACAACTACGACTGAAGAAGGGTCTCGACCCGAAACGTCGCCCATTCCTTCTCTCCAGAGATGCTGCCTGTCCTGCTGAGTTACTCCAGCATTTTGTGTCTACCTTCGATTTAAACCAGCATCTGCAGTTCTTTCCTCTGATCTCTGGTTTATCCCCATGAATGGTGATCCTGTAGCCCCTCTAGTGGTGAGAGGTTGTACCTGCAGCAGCAACTTTGTACAATAGGAATTGAAGTGTCGAACTCTGTAAATTGGTTTTACACGTTTTACTGAACTTCAACCGTCTGAAGAAGGGTCTTGATCTGAAACATCACCTATTCCTTCTCTCCAGAGACGCTGCCCGACCCACTGAGTTACTCCAGCACTTTGTGTCTTTAACATTTTTTAATATGTATCATACCTTATTTTTTTCCAAAAATTGATCTATTCAATTATTGACAACAAAAATATTTACAAAATAAACAATCCCAACTCACCGAAGATAGACACAAAAAGCTGGAGTAACTCAGCGGGACAGGCAGCATCTCTGGAGAGAAGGAATGGGTGACGTTTCGGACCGAGACCCTTCTTCAGACCGGAAACGTCACCCATTCCTTCTCTCCGGAGATGCTGTCTGTCCCGCTGAGTTACTCCAGCATTTTGTGTCTATCTTCGGTTTCAATCAGCATCTGCAGTTCCTTCCCACACATTCCCAATTCACCCACCACCATAACACAAAATATAACTTAATATCCTTAATACTAAATATTAAATGACTACATTACAATCCTGGTCCAGGATGCATTCGACCCCCCCGCGATGCCCAGCGCTCCCGGAACCCCTCCATGGTGCCCGTGGGCACCGCATGTTCCTTTTCGAGGGAAACCTGGGCGCGGATGTATCCCCGGAAAAGGGACAGGCAGCCCCTGGCGCCGTGACTCGCGGATGGCCAGCTTGGCCAGGCCCAGGAGCAACCCAACCAGGACATCCTCTGCTCTAATTAGTTTGGTTTATTGTCACGTGTACCGAGGTACAGTGAAAAGCTTTTGTTGCGTGCTACCCAGTCAGCAGAAAGACAATACATGATTACAATCAATGCATTTACAGTAATCAGATACATGATAAAGGAATAACGTTTAATGCAAGGTGAAGTCAGTACAGTCCGATCAAGGATTGTACACTCCACCCCCAGGTCCCTAATATAATGGGGACGAATCCCTGTGTAGGGAGACCTCCACTGGTGGTCCATATGTAAAGTTCACAAGAAGAATAATCTTCATCTTACACTCCCCTCTCCCTAGGGTTGCCAACTTTCTCACTCCCAAATAAGGGACAAAAGGTCAAAATACTGGACAAATTCCCGACAGCAATTCGTTGACTGACTCGGCCGTGGCTGGGTGAATGATGAGTTGGCCCGGGTGCTGGACTGCACACAAAGCCCAGCCAGCGGGCCAGCTGAGGAGTTTTGGCCTGGGCGCGACGTCACGGCCAAAGTCCGGCACCACGTCCAACTCATGAACCGATGATCGGCCATGAGAAGGAGGGGTGGTGGTGGTGGTGTCGGCGGTAAGCGAAGGTCCGAAGGTCGGACAGCTGGTTGGGCTGCCGACCGACGGGGCCACGGACGAGGAGGCGCTGCTGCTGCACTCCATGGGCTGCACTACATTGGGACGGGTGAGGCGGGGCCGGATGCAACGCTATGCCCCGACAGTCCCCTCGACCCGAGTAGTAGCAGTCAAATACGGGACAAGGGCGGTCACGTATGGGACAAACCAATTTAGCCCAATGTACGGGATGTCCCGGCTAATACGGGACAGTTGGCAACCCGACCTCCAGGCCTGAAATCATCTGTAGCTGGTCCTGATTGTTCCTGGTCCTTTCTCGCCTCCAGCTCATCACTAACCCCCCCCCCCCCCCACCACACACACACATCTTTAAATTGTGCCCCCTCCCACCCTGAAGCTGCATCCTCTAACCTTTGACATTTCCACCTGGGGGGGGGGGGGAGAAAAGGTTTGACTGTCTACCCTAGCTAACACTCTTTTGCTTTGATAAATTGCAAAAATAAAACAATGTGGGGTGTAGATGGGGTGAACGCGCTGTGTATTTTACCCAGAGTTGGGGAAATGAAACATAGAAACAGAAAATAGGTGCAGGAGTAGGCCATTCGGCCCTTCGAGCCTGCACCGCCATTCAATATGATCATGGCTGATCATCCAACTCAGCATCCTGTACCTGCCTTCTCTCCATACCCCCTGATCCCTTTAGCCACAAGGGCCACACCTAACTCCCTCTTAAATATAGCCAATGAACTGGCCTCAACTACCTTCTGTGGCAGAGAATTCCACAGATTCACCACTCTCTGTGTAAAAAAACCAGAGGACGTGGGTTTAAGGTAAGAGGAGAAAGATTCAATAGGAACCCGAGGGGCAACGTTTTCACATAGTGGGTGGCGGGTACATGGAACGAGCTGCTGGAGGAGGTAGTTGAGGCAGGTATTATAACAATGTTTTAAAGAGACTTACTTGGACAGGTACGTCAGTAGGAAAGGTTTGGAGGGATATGGCCCAGGTGGGACTAGTGTAGATGGGTCATCTTAGTTGGCATGGGCAAGTTTAGACTTCAGAGATACAGTGCAGAAACAGGCCCTTCGGCCAGTCGAGTTAGAAACATAGAACATAGAAACATAGAAATTAGGTGCAGGAGTAGGCCATTCGGCCCTTCGAGCCTGCACCGCCATTCAATATGATCATGGCTGATCATCCAACTCAGTATCCCGTACCTGCCTTCTCTCCATACCCTCTGATTCCCTTAGCCACAAGGGCCACATCTAACTCCCTCTTAAATATAGCCAATGAACTGGCCTCGACTACCCTCTGTGGCAGGGAGTTCCAGAGATTCACCACTCTCTGTGTGAAAAAAGTTCTTCTCATCTCGGTTTTAAAGGATTTCCCCCTTATCCTTAAGCTGTGACCCCTTGTCCTGGACTTCCCCAACATCGGGAGCAATCTTCCTGCATCTAGCCTGTCCAACCCCTTAATAATTTTGTAAGTTTCTATAAGATCCCCTCTCAATCTCCTAAATTCTAGAGAGTATAAACCAAGTCTATCCAGTCTTTCTTCATAAGACAGTCCTGACATCCCAGGAATCAGTCTGGTGAACCTTCTCTGCACTCCCTCTATGGCAATAATGTCCTTCCTCAGATTTGGAGACCAAAACTGTACGCAATACTCCAGGTGTGGTCTCACCAAGACCCTGTACAACTGCAGTAGAACCTCCCTGCTCCTATACTCAAATCCTTTTGCTATGAAAGCTAACATACCATTCGCATAGATAGAGTTTGTACCAACCAGCGATTCCTGTACACCACGAGTGACAATGTGCAATTTACCAGTGGTCAGTTAACCTACAAACTATGTAGGAAGGAACTGCAGATGCTGGTTTTAACCAAAGATAGACACAAAATGCTGGAGTATCTCTGCAAGTCAGGCAGCATCGCTGGAGAGAAGGAATGGGTGACGTTTCAGGGTGAAGTTTCAGTCTGAAGAAGGGTCTCACAAGTTCTAGAGTCAAGAGTGTTTTATTGTCATATGTCCCAGATAGAACAATAAAATTCTTACTTCATTCTTAGTTCACAAGTTATCTGCACAAGAGTCTACTCCGCCATTCAATCATGGCTGATCTCTGCCTCCTAATTCAATTTTCCTGCCTTCTCCCCATAACCCTTGACAGTTCTAATCAAGAATCTGTCTATCTCTGCCTTAAAAATATCCACTGACTTGGCCTCCACTGCCCTC
This sequence comes from Amblyraja radiata, assembly GCF_010909765.2. NCBI lineage: Eukaryota > Metazoa > Chordata > Chondrichthyes > Rajiformes > Rajidae > Amblyraja > Amblyraja radiata. The sequence continues at coordinate 118,385,068 of NC_045957.1, forward strand.
TGTGAATAGAATAGATAGAATGCTATTTATTGTCATTCAAACCTAGGTTTGAACGAAATTTCATTTCTACAGTTTTTTACAATTACAAAACAACCCAAGACCCACACTTAACACAGTTTACATAAACATCCATCACAGTGAGTCTCCAACATCTCCTCACTGTGATGGAAGGCAAAGTCTTTATCCCTTCCCTTTGTTCCTTCTCCCGCGGTTCAGCAGTCCAACTGCAGTGTCGAGGCGAACTGGGGCTCCGATGTTAAAGCCCCCGGCGGGCGATGGTAAGTCCTGAGGCCGTTTAAGCCACGCCGGGCGATGTTAGGCCCCGGCTCCATGTCCTTAAACCCGCGATTCCAGCGGGAGAAGTCGCCGTTGCGGAGCTCGGAAAAGCGGTCTCCCACCAGGGACCTGCGAGCTCCCGATGTTCCCGTCTACCGGGTCTGCGGCCGGTGCCTCCGAACTCCAAAAGTCGGGTCACAGCCGCACGCCACCACAGCTCTTCCCGCTCCGAAGTTGGCCAGCTCCGCGATGTCCGTTCCGCAGGCTCTGCAACTGGATCCCTCGGGTTAGTCCCGGCCGGAGGTCGCCGCCGGCTCCACGATGTTAGGCCCAACGACATCCGAGACCCGACAGGGAATAGTCGGGTCCCCGCACAGGGAAGAGATTTAAACGGTTTCCCCCACAGCCCCCCACATATACACAGCTAAAAAAATAATAAAAACGAACTCAAAGACATACATTTAACAAGACAAAAATAAAAAAAGACAGACGACTGTAGTCGAGCCGCTGCCGTTAGGTGCCGCCACTCCCACTGTGGCAATGAGTTCCACAGATTAACTACCCTTTGACTAAAGAAATTCCTCCTCACCCCTTTAGATTCTGAGGCTATGACCGCTGGTCCTAGACTCGCCCACCAGTGGATACATCCTTTCCACATCCACTCGATCCAGGCCTTTCATTATTCTGTAAGTCTTGTTCAGTGTTTGGAGATACAGTGTGGAGACAGGCACATTGGCCCAGTGACTGTGAAGGATGATGGTGCGAGTCGGTGCGTGGGCTCGGTATTAACACCTCCGTTGTCCCCTCAGGGATACAGAGTCGAGGCAGCGACAACAGCTGCTTGATGCCGGCCTGCACTCGTCCGCCCGGTACGGCAGCCACGAGAGCAACTTGTCCACCATGGAGATGAAGAAGAAACCACGTAAGTGGTTGGGATCTGAGACGTCGGAGAGGAGGTGTCAGGTCTGCCAGCAGCTATGTTACCTGTCCATGGTGAGTACCTGCCCTGGCGGCATCTTCTGTACATGGACTGTGTGTTTAGTTTAGAGATACAGCACGGAAACAGACCCTTCAGCCCAGCGTTTCCACACCGACCAGTGATCCCCGCACATTAACACTACCCTACACACACTAAGGACAATTTATAATTTTACCAAAGCCAATTAACAATAGACAATAGGTGCAGGAGGAGACCATTCGGCCCTTCGAGCCAGTATCACCATTTACTGTGATCATGGCTGATCATCCACATTCAGTGGGTCGGGTACTTTTCGGCGCCGCTGTTTCGGCACCTCCGTTTATAATATCTGTACTTATCAGAACCCTAACCCTGACCCTGACCCTAACCGTAACACCCCGAAAAGGCAAAGCGGTGGTGCCTAAATGGCGGCGCCGAATGGTACCATTCCGCATTCAGTACCCCGTTCCTGCCTTCTCACCATATCCCTTGACTCTGCTATCTTTAAGAGAGAGCTCTTAATAAGAGCTCTTAGATAAACTCTCTCTTGAAAGCATCCAGAGCATCGGCCTTCACTGCCTTCTGAGGCAGAGAATTTCCTGATTCACAACTCTCTGGGTGAAAATGTTTTTCCTCATCTCTGTTCTAAATGGCCTACCCCTTATTCTTAAACTGTGGCCCCTGGTTCTGGACTCCCCCAACATCGGGAACATGTTTCCTACCTCTAGCATGTCCAATCCCTTAATAATCTTATATGTTTCAATAAGAAAGCCCCTCATCCTTCTAAATTCCAGAGTATACAAGCCCAGCCGCTCCATTCTTTCAACACATGACAGTCCCACCATGTTTCCACTAGTGGGAGAGTCTAGGACTAGAGGTCAGCCTCAGAATTATAGGACCTTCCTTTAGGAATTAAAGGGAATTAACCTTGTGAACCTACGCTGCACTCAATAGCAAGAAGCACCAATTAAGAGCAGACGAGGGCATTCGATCCAATTTGTGATCCCAGCTACAAAGACAGATGTGTACAGCAATTTGTTCTTCCCCCGCACAATTAAAGCATGGAATAATCTCCACCCAACTATAGTTACCCAACCAGATGCAACTAAATTTAAAGTAGCTCGTTCTTCCCAATAACCCTTTCTGGCTTAAGCCCTCCCTTCACCACCTCCAGTTTAAATTCCATTTGGAATATTTTGGAGGACCAAGAAACCAAGAACCAAGAACCAAGAATGTCCTTCCTCAAATTTGGAGACCAAAACTGCACACAATACTCCAGGTGTGGTCTCATTAGGGTCCTGTACAACTGCAGAAGGACCTCTTTGCTCCTATGCTCAACTCCTCTTGTTATAAAGGTCAACATGCCATTCGCTTTCTTCACTGCCTGTTGTACCTGCATGCTTACTTTCAGTGACTGATGTACAAGGACCCCCAGATCTTGTTGTATTTCCCTTTTTCCCAACTATTCAGATAATAATCTGCCTTCCTGTTCTTGCCACCAAAGTGGATATCTCATATCTATCCACATTAAACTGCATCTGCCCACTCACCCAACCTGTCCAAGTCACCCTGCATCCTCATAGCATCCTCCTCAAAGGTCACAAAAATCTGCAGATATGCTAATGTTACTTTTAATCCCTTAATCTAAATCATTAATGTAGTAGCTGTTGTCCCAGCACCGAGCCTTGCGGCACCCCACTAGTCACTGCCTGCCATTCTGAAAGGGACCTGTTAATCCTTACTCTTTGTTTCCTGTCTGCCAACCAATTTTCTATCCATGTTAGTACTCTACCCCAAATACCATGTGCTCTAATTTTGCCCACTCATCTCCTATGTGGGACCTTATCAAAGGCTTTCTGAAAGTCCAGATACACTACATCCACTGGCTCTCCCTTGTCCATTTTCCTAGTTACATCCTTAAAAAATTCCAGAAGATTAATCGAGCATGTTCGTCTTTGGAGTGTGGGAGGAAACCGGAGCATTAGCAGGTCACGGGTGGAACGTACAAACTCCGTACAGACAGCACCTGTAGTCAGAATTGAACCTGGGTCTCTGGCGTTGTGAGGCAGCAACTCTACCGCTGTGCCAGTGTGTTGTGGTTTAACCTGCGTTCATAATTTCATAAGTCATAGCAGATGAATTAGGCCATTCGGCCCATCAAGTCTACTCTTCATTCAATCATGGCTGATCTATCTTTTCCCCTCAAACCCATTCTCCTGCCTTCTCTCCATAACACCTGACACCCGTATTAATCAAGAATTTGTCAATCTCTGCCTTAAAAATATCTATTGACTGGGTCTCCAGAGCTTTCTGTGGCAATGAATTCCACAGATTCGTCACCCTCTGACCAAAGAAATTCCTTCTCATCTCCTTCCTAAAGGAACATCATCCTTTTATTTTGAGGCCGTGGTCGCTGGTCCTGGACTCACCCACTAGTGGAAACATCCTCTCCACATCCACTCTAGCCAGTCATGTGCGTTGTGGTTTAATCTCTAACCCAATAAAATAGAGATAGAGTCATTGAGTGACACAGCGTGGAAACAGGCCCTTATGCCCATCTGGCCCACACCAACCAATATGTCCCACCGACACTAGTCCCACCTGCCTGCGTTTGGCCCATATCCCTCTAAACCTGTCTTATCAATGTACCTGTCTAAATGTTTCTTAAACGTTGCGATAGTACTTCAACTACCTCCACTGGCAGCTCATTCCATACACCCACTTTTCAAAGCTTTCACCATACCTCAGTCCACATGATGATAAACTCGACACAACACCACCATTTACATGAAAAAGCTACCCCTCAGTTTCCTATTCCCCCCCTCAAGTCCTGGCAACATCCTCGTAAATCTTCTCTGCACCCTTTCCAGCTTGACAACATCTTTCCTTTAACATGGATCCCAAAACTGAACACAATACTCTAAATGCGACCTCACCAGCGTCTTATACAACTGCAACACGGCGCCCAAAACAGGCAGGTGTCAGGGGTTACTGGGAGAAGGCAGAAGAATGGGGTTAGAAACATAGAAACATAGAAAATAGGTGCAGGAGGAGGCCATTCGGTCCTTCGAGCCAGCACCGCCATTCATTGTGATCATGGCTGATCGTCCCCAGTCAATAACCCGTGCCTGCCTTCTCCCCATATCCCTTGACTCCACTAGCCCCTAGAGCTCTATCTAACTCTCTTAAATCCATCCAGTGACTTGGCCTCCACTGCCCTCTGTGGCAGGGAATTCCACAAATTCACAACTCTCTGGGTGAAAAAGTTTTTTCCCACCTCAGTCTTAAATGGCTTCCCCTTTATTCTAAGACTGTGGCCCCTGGTTCTGGACTCGCCCAACATTGGGAACATTCTTCCTGCATCTAGCTTGTCCAGTTCTTTTATAATTTTATATGTTTCTATAAGATCCCCCTCATCCTTCTAAACTCCAGTGAATACAAGCCTAGTCTTTTCAATCTTTCCTCATATGACAGTCTCGTGAATCTACGCTGCACTGCCTCAAGATAGATCAGCCATGATTGAATGGCGGAGTAGACTAGATGGGCCGAATGGCCTAATTCTACTATCTCGTATGATCTTATGACTCTTTGCGTGCTGGTCACACACGTGGATCTGTAATCGCGGGTTACAATCATTCCGCATTTTTCTGTACACTGTGGATTGTAAGGCAGCAACTCTACAGCTGTGCTGCCCAATCTTTGCCCAACTGTGTGAGTGAATGTACATCTTTAAATGAGCTGGACAGTAATGGGGATGGGAGCATCAGCTGAATTGGGGAAACGTCAAGGGAATCGCTAGGGAGATGAAACAAATGGTTTCTTTTAAGGAAAAAACATTGGGAAGCCTTAATAACATTGAAGCCTGACCGTTGCATAAGTGTCAGACCAGACACTGGTGCGGCACGGTGGCCCAGCGGTAGAGTCGCTGTCTTACAGCGCCAGGGACCCGGGTTCCATCCCGACTATGGACGATGTCTGTACGTTCTCCCCGTGACCTGCGTGGGTTTTCTCCAAGATCTTCGCTTTCCTCCCACACTCCAAAGACATACAGGTTTGTAGGATAATTGACCGGTAAAAATTGTAAATTGTCCCTAGTGTGTGTAGGATAGTGCTAATGTACGGGGGTGATCGTTGGTCGGCGTGGACTCGGTGGGCCGAAGGGCCTGTTTCCGCGCTGTATCTCTAAACCAGATGCTGTCAGAAATGCAGCTGTGCAGAGTTCCATTAACAGAGTTCCATTAATTCATCACTGCTGTTCGGCCAGTACTGACCCTCGCCATTTTATGCTGCCAGGTAGTGCAAGAGAACGAGAACGTTGTCTTCTGTCTTGAATGCGCTCTTCGCCATGTGGAGAAACAGAAGTCGTGTCGAGGGTTGAAGATGATGTATCGCTACGATGAGGTTAGTAGATGCTTGATATTGTGTTCAGTTCTGGGCACCGGGTTATAAGGAAGATATTGTCAAGCTTGAAAGGGTTCATAGAAGATTTACAAGGATGTTGCCAGGACTAGAGGGTGTGAGCTATAGGGAGAGGTTGAGTAGGCTGGGTCTCTATTCCATGGAGCGCAGGAGGATGAGGGGTGATCTTATAGAGGTATACAAAATCATGAGAGGAATAGATCGAGTAGATGCACAGGGTCTCTTAGCCAGAGTTGTGGAATCGAGGACCAGAGGACATAGGTTCAAGGTGAAGGTAAAAAGATCTAATCGAAATCTGAGGGGTAACCTTTTCACACAAAGGGTGGTGGGTGTATGGAACAAGCTGCCAGAGGAGGTGGTTGAGGCTGGGACTATCCCATCATTTAAGAAACAGTTGGACAGGTACATGGATAAGGATAGGTTTAGAAGGATATGGACCAAACTCAGGCAGGTGGGACTAGTGTAGCTGGGACATTTGTTGGCCGGTGTGGGCAAGTTGGGCTGAAGGGGCCTGTCTCCACACTGTATCACTCTGTGACTCTATCTGCACATTGGGATTACAGACCTTAATGATAATTAATAATTCTCAAAATTCCATAATTCCACTAAGAAATAATAAAACTTGCTGGGAACAGAAATGCATTCATGATTATGCATGGCATTAGGCAGATGGGGCTCGTCAGCCTGGGAAGGCAGTCCGTCTAGGAGAGGGAAAACTCTGATTTAAAACCCCCACTGCCTTGTGGCCATATCCAGTCATGGAAAAGGCTCCTGGAGTCAACCTCAAGAAAACCCGTAGTCGGAGCCCTTAAGTTAGTTCGTCGTTGTCTACAACCTCGCTCTGGCAGCTCCTGCGACGGCGCTGGTGCCAAACTGTAACGGCCCTGCTGTTCCTTTGGATCGATCAGCGACGTGGAGAGGGGGGGACGTGCTGCATGGGCAACAGCCTGTCCTCCATATAACATCGCCCAGGCTTGCATCTGACCAGGATGCATCACCCATGGTCAGTCATGGGGGGGAGCGGGAGGGGCCTACTACTCAGGTTAAAATTAAGACATAAGACATGAAAGTGCAGAAACAACATCTGATAGGAGCAGAAATAGGCCATTCGGCCCATCACATCTACTCCACCATTCAATCATGGCTGATCTATCTCTCCCTCGTAACCCCATTCTCCTGCCTTCTCCCCGTAATCCCCAATACCCGTGCTAATCAAGAATCATGGCCAACTAGTCACGGCAACATATTAGTCAGGAAACATGAATCATTTGATATTGATTTAGGTTTATTGTAAGGGTTTGAAGATGAAGGAATATATGGAAGGGTTTGAAGATGAAGGAATATATGGAACCAGGTTTGGTTTTCGTTCAGTGGGACAGTGTGAAACAGGCCCTTCAGCCCACAGAGCCCGTGCTGACCATCAATCCCCCTGCACTAGTTCAGTTGAGAGATACAGCGCCGAAACAGGCCCTTCAGCCCACCAAGTCCACACCGACCGGAGATTCTGTACATTTTAACACTATTCTACACACACTTGGGACACTTTACAATTATACCAAGCCAACTAGCCTACAAGTCTTTGGAGTGTGGGAGGTATCCGAAGAACTCGGAGAAAACCCACGCAGGTCATGGGGAGAACGAACAAACTCCGTACAGACAGCACCGGTAGTCAGGATTGAACCCGGGTCTCCAGCGCTGTAAGGCAGCTACTCTACCGTCGTGCTAACGAGTATACAGACAGTGGAAGTCAATAGGACGACAGTGAAACTAAAACGACAACTCGGGTGGGGGACAGAAGGAGAGAGAAGGGATGTAAAGCGTTACTTGAAGTTAGAGAAGTCAATGTTCATACCGCTGGGGTGTAAGCTGCCCAAGCGAAATATGAGATGCTGTGGCCGAGGACAGGAAGGTCAGTGTGAGAATGGGAGGGGGAGTTAAACTGTTTGGCAACCGGGAGATCTAACTCGCGTAAGCAACGGTTTTTTTGTCTTTCGATTCGTTGCTACAGGATCAAATGAACATCTTAGTCAATCAGATCTGTGGAAAAGCAGCGGCAAAGAGCGGCAGCAACAGTAACAGCAACAGCAACACCAGTACCAGCAAGCCTGCACTGAAGCGTGGGCCGCGGAAACGAGCCACCATCGACGTGCCAGCAACTAGACTCTCATCCCTGTCCAGAAGTGCTACAAGTCCCCCCTGAAGTTGCCAAGTCTTGTACTCAGTTGTTTTTTTTTCTTTTTGTACTATAATTTTGTGAGTACTTGCTAGAAAATGCAAGCTGTCTTTGCACTAGCTCTAAAGATGACTTCTGTTTTTGTTTTTTTTGTTAGGAAGAAAAAAAAATAGCAGTTTTGTTTTAGCATTAAACGTGTTGGCTTATTTCTTTTGGGAACACCAGACGCTGCAATTGCCAGTGTTCACTTGGACTGCAGTAGCGGGCGTTTTCATTCACTGTTTTAAACAAAAACCAAGTCAAAAGGGCTGAACAGTAATACCGAGTTTGCGATGGCTCTTGTGGTCGAAGCAAACCTCTTGTATCTGATTTTCTTTTTCGTTACTGTGAACAGGTTGGGGATGTTTTGAACCCATTTGAACTCGGCTGAAGAGTGCTGTGTTTTTGTTTTTCAATGTTCAGATCTTGCAATTTCAATCAGTCGAGCAGCTTTTTGGAGGAAGCAAGGAGGAAAAACTTGAAAGAAACTGCTTCATTTTGGCGACGTTTTATTTTTATTTTGTCGTTTAATTATTATTTTTTTTTCCGGTTGTCTAAAAGGTTTAAATAAAAAAAAAATTTGCTTTTCTATTTAGGAAATTATACTATTGTTTTTATTTAGAGTCACGGCAGCTGATGCTCGATCTGGTTTACAAGAAGTATAGAAAATGGTGATTTTGAAAGTTGAAGTAAAGGTGAAATGTTTCTCCTTACCAGCATATCACTATGCATCTGTATTAATGTTTGTCTGTCTGGAGAAAATGGTGCCTGACTATCATTAGCAGATTCGTAACGTTTTTTGGTGCTGTCAAAATTCATTTTATCGGAAAAGGATAAAACCCTACGATAGTGTCCTTTATCAAATTTACCGAGGCATGAACTTACCTCTTGCTTCGGCTTTGTAGACGTGCAATCTTTGTAACATTCCATTTTTAATTCCACGTTCATCTCTCGTGTTGCGTTTCTCCCCTCCCCCACCTCCCCCCCACCCCCCGACACAGAATCAGCATTAAAACAAAACCGTTCAGTTCATCGACGCAAGGCGGTGACTATGGAGAGCCACTAAGAGGAGTGCATATTTCTTTGTAGAAATGTGAAAATGCACCTCCTTCATTTCTATTTTACTTTCCATATTTGTAAAAAAAAACGACGAAAAGGAAAAGAGACAAAAAAAAATGGAAGAGGAGAGGAAAAAATAGACTTTGTACATATGCCTGTAAATTGTTTTAAATACTTGAGCCTTTCGTGAGGGGGGGGGGGGGGGGGAGGGAGGAGGGGTGAGGGGGAAGCGGGTGGGAGGGAGGGATCAAGCCACAGATGAAGAAAAGCCTTATGTTTTCAGTGTCTTCATCGGTTTTGGAAGCTTACAGGGTTTCTTGTAACAATTAAGTGCTGCTTACACCCTTGAACAAATTATGGAGTAGCTAAATGCCCCCCCTCCCCTCCCCCCCCCCCTGCCACCACCACCCCCCTTCCAGTGTATTTTATTAAAAAACAAAAAAAGGGAAACCATTGTTCATTATAACTAGTTTTCATTGTTGAAAATGCAACATTACGCGTAGCTACTCATGTTGCACTGAGCTTGCCAGTATGACTGTCAAGTAGTCATTTATTTTTTTCTTCCTTCCTTCCCCACACCCCCCTTCCCCACCCCCTTTGTTAGTTGGTTGATGTTACTGCAGAGGACTGACCTGATTCGGATTATTTAAACAACATTACTGATTTCAAAAGTGTTTTTTCAAAATGTGGTTGTCCAGTTTTTATGGCCTTACTATGTATTTTTGTTTCTTCTTTGAGAGCAGACATATTTGACTATTGCTTACGGATTGACATTTAATTTATTAGTGCCGCTCTGCACCCATACCTTCTCTGTGCAGAAAGAGTCCACATTGTAATTGCCAGTTTTTTACTTTTCAGGTTTGTACTTAAAAGTTTAATAAAACTTTTGAGCAGTTTGCTTGCGAGGTCGAGTTATTGTTCACTAGATGCGATGGTGCTGGGTATCATTCTTGGGGGAAGGAGGGAGTGCGCTGGTTTGTTATTGTCACATGTGCGGTACACTGACATTTTTTTGTTTGCCTGCTATCCAGTCAAAGATTACACATTGTCACAATCAGGTTCGATCCCGACTACGGGTGCTGTCTGTACGGAGTTTGTACGTTCTCCCCGTGACCTGCGTGGGTTTACTCCGAGATCTTCGGTTTCATCGCACAGTCCAAAGACGTGCAGGTTTGTAGGTTAATTGGCTTGGTATGTGTGTAAAATTGTGCCAAGAGTGTGTAGGATAGTGTTAGTGTGCGGGGATCACTGTTCGGTGCAGACTCGATGGGCCGAAGGGCCTGTTTCCGCACAGTATCTCTAAACTAAATAAAAAAAGCTTTTGTTTGCGTGCTATCCAGTCACACATAAATCCGATAGAGCTGTATTTAACAATACTATAAAACTTAGAACTGAACCATCCTACCAACAACTAGAGAGCAGTCCTGAACTACTAACAACCTCATTGGAGACTCTTGGACTATCCTTGATCTGACTTTACTGGTTTTATCTTGCACTTAATGTTATTTACATTATCCCTTTATCATGTATCTGTTCACTGTGGTCGGCTTGATTGTAATCATGTATCGTCTTTCCGCTGACTGGATAGCACGCAACAAAAGCTTTCACTGTATTTCACATGACAATAAACTGAACTCAATCCTATACTAAAAAAATGTGAAATACGACAAAGCAGTATAGCAAAACTCTTTATTTACTGATTGTTAAAGTGCACAACTTTTTTCTGAATTCTAACACAGTTAGTTCTAAACCATATCGTTTAGGGTGGGGGAGTGGGAAACTCAGGCAGGCAGGATCATTTTATACAACATTTAAGTTGAAAATGCCTTGTTATTAGAATGCGTAACTCAAATGTGTAAAGCAAATATTGAAAGAGAGAGATTCATTCTGCAAGCCTTAGAAAATGAGCTGAACTTGAAGAAAACAGGTAATCAGCTATAATTTGTTACAGAATATGTTTATATAATCATTGATGTTAATCTCCAGTGGCACTGGGTAATAGGAATCTGCTTGTTCAAATTAGAAAAGGGAAAAGACTCTGGATTAGATTTTTAAGTCTGTTCTGTGATATTGGTGGCATTCCACACGTTATGCAGAGTCACTGTCAAAGATCTCCTTGGGGGTTGAGATTACTGCTGCTAGGCAGGTGTCTATTTGAACTTCCTCTTCGTCAGACTGGACCAGTGGGGTGTTGTTTTCACTGGCGCTGTGGCTGACCGAGTCAGCGGAGGTGGAAGAGACGGAGGATAACTTTAACCTCAGCTCGGCCTGGCTTGGCACTTGCAGCGTTATTTCGCTTTGATAGGAATCAGACTCGGATACTGTAAAAAACATAACAACAATATGAGTTATCGATAGGCCGGTACTCGTAGAGCGATACAGCGTGGAAACGGGCCCAACTTGCCCACATCGGCCAACATGCCCCATCTACACTAGTCCCACCTGTCAGCGTTTGGTCCATATCCCTCTAGTTATAGAGTGATACAGCATGGAAACAGGCCCTTCAGCCCAACTTGCCCACACCGGCCAACATGCCCCATCTACACTAGTCCCACCTGCCTGCGTTAGGTCCATATCCTTCATAACCCACCTGCGGTACCTCCTCCAGTAGCTTGGTCCATACACCCACCACCCTTTGTGTGAAAAAGCTACCCGTTTAATCTACCCCCCCCACCTTAAACCTATGTCCTCTGGTTCTCCATTCCCCTGCTCCCTAACGTGCGTCTACCCGATCTATTCCTCTCATGATTTTGTACACCTATAAGATCACCCCTCATCCTCCTGCGCTCCAAGGAATAGAGTCCCAGCCTGCTCAACCTCTCCCTATAGCTCAAGCCCTTGAGTTCTGGCAACATCCTCGTAAATCTTCTCTGCACCCTTTCTAGCTGAGGAAAGATTCTTAAAACTGCCAGTGGTTAGCAAGCAAGCTCGTCTCAGCAAGACATCCAAACATTTCATACCATAAGACACAGGAGCAGAATTAGGCCATTCAGCCCATCATGAATGCTCCGCCATTTGATCATGGCTGATCTATTTTACCCCTCAACCCCATTCTCCCCATATCATTTGACCCGTACCAATCACGAACCTATCAATCTCCACTTAAAAAAACCCTATTAACTTGGCCACCACAGCCGTCTGTGGCAATGAAGAGGAATCTCGCCTATCCATGCTCTCCAGAGATGCTGCCTGACCTGTTGAGTTACTCCAGCACTCTGTGTCCACAGATTCAACACTGAGTCTATGACAGCTATAAGACTTGATAGAAAAGAAAGGTATAGAAAAGATAATGTTAAGCTGGAAAGAGTGCAGAGAAGATTTACAAGGATGTTGCCAGGACTTGAGGGCCAGAGCTATAGAGGTTGAGCAGGCTTGGACTTTATTTCTTGGAGCTTACCCAGAGTTGGGGAATCAAGAACCAGGGAACATAGGTTGAAGGTGAGGGGATACATGCAACAGGATTCTGAAGGGCAACCTTTTCACACAAAAGATTGTGGGTATATTGAACAAGCTACAAAAGGAGATTGGCGAGGCAAGGACTTTGACAATATTTAAAAGACATTTGGATAGGTGCATGGACTGGAAAGTTTAGAGGAATATGGGCCAAAAGCAGGCAGGACTACTATGGATAGGGCAGCTTGGTCAGCATGGGCAAGTCGGGCCGAAGGGCCTGTTTCTGTGTTGTATGATTATGACAACCCTCTGGCTAAAGAAATTCCTCCTCATTTCCTTTCTAAAGGAACGTCCTTTTATTCTGAGGCTGTGCCCTCTAGTCCTAGACTCTCCCACTATTGGAAACATCCTCTCCACATCCACTCTATCTAGGCCTTTCTTTATTCCAACAGTGCAGAACTCTACAATAATATTTTAATATTTCAAAGTGCTAAATTACATTGTACACAGTGCTGTATTAGACTTTAGACTTTAGAGATACAGTGCAGAAACAGTCTGCGCCAACCAGCAATCACCCCGTACACTAACACTATCCTGCACACTAGGGACAATTTACAATTTTACCGAAGCCATTTAACCTACAAACCTGTACGCCTTTGGATTGTGGGAGGAAACCGGAGCACCCGGAGAAAACCCACGCAGGTCACGGGGACAACGTACAAACAGCATCCGTAGTCGGGATGGAACCCGGATCTGTGGCGCTGTGAGGCAGCGACTACTGCTGTGCCACCGTGCCGCCATCTTATTGCCAAGATGGAAGCAATGCTGATAAGTGATGGGGATCATGGATCATTCCACATTCAATCATGTGCCAATTGGCCAGTGGCTCTTTAATTTTAGATTCCAGCAGATTCTTTCAAAAACGCACAGTTAGTTTGCAGTTAATAATAAATTGTCATTGACTGTGATAAAAAAAATCTTTTGCCAGATTTTAGTCAGAGGGCGGTGAATCTGTGGAACTCTTTGCCACAGAAGGTTGTGGAGGCCAAGTCAGTGCATATTTTTAAGGCAGAGATAGATAGATTCTTGTTTATTATAGGTGTCAGGGGTTATGGAGAGAAGGCAGGAGAATGGGGTTAGGAGGGAGCGATAGATCAGCCATGATTGAACGGCAGAGTAGACGATTTGCCAAATGGCCTAATTCTATTCCTATCACTTATGATCTATGATCTTGTGATTTAAGCTGCATCTTTAAACTCTAGGTGATATATCCTGCTATCAATGCCAAAACCTTACTGGGCTCAGGCTGGAGGTGCTCAGAACACGGGTCTGACCCACTGAGTTTCTCCAGCACATTGCTTTTAAGTTAAGGTTCCAGACTTGGGCAAGTTAACCACACTCTAATCTACTTGAAAACAGTGAAAGTGTTCAAAAACAAGCACTGATATATTTAAGGCAGAGATTGACAAGTTCTTGATTCTTCTTCTTGCGTAGAAGAAGACGCAAGAAGTTCTTGATTAGTAACCTGATATTCAAAGATTATGGGGAGAAGGCAAGAAAATATGATTCATTGGGAAAACTGGATCAACCATGATCAAATGGTGGAGCAGACTCGATGGGCCGAAGGGACTAATTCTGATCCTGTGTCTTATACTCTTATGGCACAGTGGCGCAGCGATAGAGCGCCAGAGGACCCGGGTTCAATCCTGACTACGGGTGCTGTCTGTACGGAGTTTGTACGTTCTCCCCATAAACTAAAGTTACGGGGAGAAGGCAGGAGAACGGGATTCATTGGTAAAAACATATCAAATAACAGCACACACTTGATGGGCCGAATGGCCTAATTCTGAACTTCTGTCTTATGGTCTTATAGATTACATCCGAGAGCAGGATTCCAGATGCCCAAGTAGCTACAGATAACTATAGTCATGCAGCAATACAGGTGGAAAACTGGCCCTTTGGCCCACTTGCCCACACCGGCCAACATGTCCCATCTACACTAGTCCCACCTGCCTGTGTTTGGCCCTTATTAAATAAAATGGTGTTGATGTAAAATGCCTTCCAGTGTCAGAATCTGGTTCAAACTATTAATGGCATTTTAATTTGCCCATTTGGCCATGCTGTGCTTTAATCCTTTGTTGAATATTCCCCAATTATATTATGCTGCCTCTGCATTTATTTATATTATATTAATTTAGATGTAGTCCCACTTCAACCTCCTTTCCACATGAGATTGGCTTGAATATCATAGAGTGATACAGAATGAAACAGGTCCTTCGGCCCAACTTGCCCATAGCGACCAACATGCCCCATCTATAGTAGTCCCACCTCCCTGTGTTTGACCCATATCCCTCCAAACCTGTCCTATCCATGTACCTGTCCAAATGTTTCTTACACGTTGCGATAGTTCCTGCCTCAACTAGTTCCTCCAGCAGCTCGTTCCATACACCCATTTTCAAAGCTTTTCACTGAACCTCGGTACATGCGACAATAAACTAAACTCAATTCAACAAAACCCTTTGTGTGAAAAAGTTATCCCTCAGCTTCCTATTTTACTTCGGAGTCACGTGAGTGACTACGTGAAGAACCCCGCCACGACGCATGCGTGTCATATCGCTTCACGCTTGCGAAACGTCAGGCGGGGGGAAGCGTTCCCCACAGCGGTAAGTTTGAAACCGCGACCTGCAAGTAAGAAATTTACTCTGCGGTAGTTTTGTTCCCCGCGCTGTTTTTACACGGGGGGAAGCTGGACAAAATAGTGTCCACAAGTGCTGCGAGTAAAGCTGGCTGGGGAGGACCGCGAAGTTGCGGGAGCCAGCAGCAGCTGAAGGCACAAGCCCCGTAAGGGATCAGCTGTGCCAACTTTTGGTCCCGCGCCGGCCAGAACACCACGGCCGGGCGGGAGACTATTCAGAATGGGGCCGTCGACTTTTTGGACAAGTCAGAAATGGCAGGAGACGGGGTGGAACGACGTTCCCCCGTAGCGACAATTTTAACCGGACCTGCAGGTAAGAGCTGCGGTCTTTTTTGTGTTTTTACCATGCTAATTACAGGTGGAGAAACCAACGGGCTGCGACAAAGCTGGTGGGCTAGATGGGATCAGCTGTGCCCGATGTCGCCTCCGCACCGGCCAGATCCACTCCACGGCAGGGCAGTAAGGACAAAGCTGGTGAGGGAGGACCGCGGAGCAGCGGGCAGCCAGCAGCAGCCAGCGGCACTCGGATCACTGATAGTGGGATCAGCTGTGCCCGATGTCGCCTCCGCACCGGCCAGATCCACGCGGCCGGGCGGTAAGGCTAGACACAAAAACAAACAAGGTCGTGGACTCAGAGGAGTCCGACTTTGAACAACCACAGGCGGCCAGCGACCGAGAGCGCTGGAGCCGGATGGAGCGGTGTGTTGGAGCATTTGCTCCATGTGACAGACTCCGGGAGATGGAGTCGGGTCACTGTGGGCCCTATGATAAACCCACAGCAGTACCTCTTGAAGGGCTGCACAGTGCTTCTACCTCATCAGAGAGGAGCACTGCGGGTCAGTTCTGGGCTGACCTGGAAGAGGGGTCCGCAGAAGGAAAGACAAGTGTGCAAGGGGTGCAAGAACAAGAGAACCTACTGGAACCCACTACGACCAAAGACAGCACCCCCACGCACTCACCAGCAGAACTGGTGAAAGCTCGAAGGCCCGGTACTCAAGACATGAGTCTTTTTTAGGCCATGGCCCAGGCCGACCTTCTTGGAAGATGCGGGGACCTCCAACACCAACCAAACCGAAAATCCAGACACCAGCGCAACAACAGCAGCGAAGAACCTACAAAAAGAAGTAAACCTGCCACTGGTAACTATGGAGGTAGGTGGGTCTGGTTCCCTACAAAATACAGGGAGCATGGAGGTTGGGTGGAGATTACACTCTTTTCTGAAGGCATGGAGCATGTTAACAACCGATACTTACATCTTAAGCAGTATCCAGGGATATACAATAGAGTTTATACACAAGTACAGCCCTCCAGTTCAACATATACTGAACCGAATGTTCGTGCCTTCTGATAAAGAAAAATCAAAAGCGCAAGCTGAACTGGAGCGGCTTTACATAAAAGGTGTAATTGAGAAAACTCAACACGAACCATTAGAATTCGTGTCCAATATATTTATCAAAAACAAAAAAGATGGTGGTTGTCGCATCACCATAGATCTGACAAAATGGGTACCTTTGTTACTGCTAAACAATTAATTTCCAAAGGTTACTTCATGGCCAGCATCGATTTAAAAGATGCTTACTATTCAGTGCCTATACGAGGTGACCACAGGTGTTACTTAAAATTCAACTGGATGGGACAACACTGGCAGTATAAAGCACTGCCAAATGGTTTATCATCAGCCCCAGGCTGTTCACAAAAATTTTGAAACATGCCCTAGCGTCTACGGAAACGTAAACATATGGTCATGGCATATTTAGATGACATACTCATTGTGGGCAAAACTTTGGAATTGGCCAAACAAACTGTAACAGCCACAAAACAGTTATTTGAAAAACTGGGATTTATTATCCATCCAGTTAAATCTAAACTAACGCCTTCCACTACTATGGACTATTTGGGGTTTCACCATTGACTCAGTTCACATGTCGGTGACTCTGCCTAAGGGAAAGGCTAGAGATTTAATAGAGGCTTGCATAACCTCATTGACATCAGCAAACCATCTATCAGATTGGTAGCAAAAGTAATTGGCAAATGGTGGCTGCCTTTCCAGCCACACAATTTAGACCTCTACATTACCTAAACTTACAGAGAGCAAAAATACAAGCGCTCTAAATTAATGCAGGTCACTTTGACAGACCTATGAAACTACCAATCAAGCTAAAATGGTGGATAGATAACATCTGGCTTTGTTCCAATCCAATCATTGTCAGTAACCCTTCCATGGTACTACACACTGATGCCAGTGCACTTGGGTGGGGAGCCACCAATACCATCACCAACTGTGGAGGTAGATGGACTGCTCAGGAGGCATCATTATTACTCACACTGGGCATAAACTACCTGGAAATGTTGGGTGCATTACATGGCCTAAAGTCATATTGTACTGGGTCATATCACCAGCATGTTAGACTACAGATAGACAATACCACCGTGGTAGCATACATTAACCACATGGGTGGAAACAAATCGACATCATGTGACAATCTGGCTAATACAATTTGGCAATGGTGTATCCAGAGAGATATTTGGATATCAGCCACTTACCTACCAGGAAGACTAAATTTAGTGGCAGGCACCAGGTCACGCAAATTTAATAAAAACACTGAATGGATGTTGAATAAAAAAGTATTTGCTGATATTACAGCAAAATATGGAACACCAGATATCGATCTATTCGCATCCAGACTTAACCACCAGTTATCAAATTATGTTTCATGGGAACCAGACCCTGGGGCAGCGGCGACAGATGCATTTTCGCTGCATTGGGGTGGAAATTGTTTATTTACGCATTCCCTCCTTTCTGCCTCATCAATCGGGTATTAAGGAAAATACAACAAGACTCTGCGTCTGGTATTGGTAGTACCCGATTGGCCTACTCAACCATGGTTCCCAGTGGTATTAAACATGGTATTAGAACCATGTATCACCATCCCACATAGACCAAATTTATTGCTACATCCGTAACAAGGGATAGCCACCCATGCCATAAACCATTAATTTGTAGAGTTATAAAAACACCTCTACTACAACTGGGACTGACGGACCGAACAGTGAACATGATCTCGGCGGCCCAAAGACAGTCAACCAAAAAACAGTATCTGGTCTATATCAGGAAGTGGGCGATGCACTGCCATAAAAACAACATCACCTACAGAGACATGAACATCCCGTCTGTTCTGGAATATCTGGCAGGCCTCCACTATGATGAGGGGCTCAGTTACAGTGCCATCAACTGCGCCAGAAGTGCCCTATCGACTTACCTATGGCAGGGGACAGAGCGTTACTCTGTTGGGACTCACCCACTGGTAACAAAACTTATGAGGGGAATTTTAATACTAATCCCCCAAGAACCAGGTACTCCCAAATATGGGATGTAATTATTATCCTGAAGATGCTCAGGAATTAGTCTCCAGCAACAGCTCTGTCCCTACACAGACTGACATTAAAAACAGTCATGCTAATGGCATTGGTCACGGCACAAAGGGTACAGTCACTGCATAAACTAAGACTGGACAACATGACTTCCTCAACAGAAAATATTACGTTTCATATCTATGAGTTAGTAAGCAGAACAGACAGGGATCAGCAGGCCTCAATATACAATTTAGGTAATACCCAACAGATGACCGTCTGTGTATAGTAAGACATCTGTCGTTATACATGGAGAAAACGAGGCAATGAGAAGGCACTTTTTGGTCAGCCACTAGCAACCACACAAAAGAGTGACGGTCCAGACCATCTCAAGATGGCTGAAACAGGTGCTAACACAGGCTGGGGTGGATACTAATATTTTAAATCTCATTCCACCAGGGCTGCAGCTACATCGGCAGCGATACAGTTGGATGTCCCAATGGACCAAATCCTCAAGGCAACAGGATGGTCTGGGGGGGGGGGAAAAACATTCCAATTATTTTACAATAAACCAGTAATGAAACCTGGAACGTTTGCAGAAACAATTTTAAGTTCTGTAAATTAATTTAAACCCATAAAAAGGGGTTATAAATTTGTGTTAATAAATTTTGATTTCAATGTCGAATTCATGTCCAAATTATGTTAACACAATTCCTCCTAGTCATCAAGGCAGACGTGATGCATGGACTCGTTTCCACGGCATGAAATCACAGAGCTTTAAAATCTTCACGTAGTCACTCACGTGACTCCGAAGTAAAATAGTAAGATTAAACGAGAATTTACCAGTTTGAAGTTTGATCTGTATTTTATGAGGAGTTACGATGAGGGATTACGTGCCCTCCGCTCCCACCCTTGATCATATACTTAACTGGTATCTCTTCTCTAATCTTACTATGTTTAGTCATTACAGTTATCTGTGATTTCACACCGCTGCTTTGAAGAATGACACGCATGCGTCGTGGCGGGGTTCTTCACGTAATCCCTCATCGTAACTCCTCATAAAATACAGATCAAACTTCAAACTGGTAAGTTCTCGTTTAATCTTACTATTAAATCCCCCCTCATCTTTAACCTATGTCCTCTGGTTCTTGATTCCCCTACTCTTGGCAAGAGACTGCGTCTACCCGATCTATTCCTCTCATGATTTTGTACACTTGAGATGGACAAAATAGCCACAAATGACTAAAAAGCGCATTCTTTCACCTGTGGTACTACACTCATGAATTGTGTACTTGCTCTCCATTGTATTATAGATTTAATCATTCCTTAAGGCAATCTATTTCCTATGCAAATTTAACTTGGCTCCTCTCTGCTCAATTCTGCCTGTTTACTTATTTCATGGATTATTAACTTTGCTGAAAGTCGCTATAAGTAATTTGATTCCTTCTCTTTTAAGTTGGCTGTGTCCTCCATGTTCCCAGGTTGATAGATCAATTCCAACTCAAAGGGTGAGGTGGTACAGTGGCGCAGCGGTAGAGTTGCTGCCTTACAGCGCCAGAGACCTGGGTTCCAACCTGACTACTGGTGCTGTCTGTACGGAGTTTGTACGTTCTCCCCATGATCCGAGTGGGTTTCTCCGGTTTCCTCCCACACTCCAAAGACATACAGGTTTGGAAGTTAAATGGCCTCGGTAAAAATTGTAACTTGTCCCCAGTGTGTGGGATGGTGCTGGTGGATGGGGTGATCACTGGTTGGAGCGTACTGAGTGGGCCGAAGGGCCTGTTTCCGCACTGAATCTCTAAAGTCTAAACTAAAGTCTAAACTGCAGACATGAAAATGACACTGCACATCTTCGATGCATTGCTGAGCAATTGTCACATCGTCTGGTCATTAGTGTGCAGACTGATGCACACATCCACCACATGGTGGCAGACTCGAGCTGTCACAAGCACGCACAAGGATGCAACACCTGTCCCTTTACCTCCTCCCCCCTCGACTCCATTCAAGGACCCAAGCAGTCGTTCCAGGTGCGACAGAGGTTCACCTGCATCTCCTCCTACCTCATCTATTGCATCCGCTGCTCTAGATGTCAGCTGATCTACATCGGTGAGACCAAGCGTAGGCTTGGCGATCGTTTCGCCGAACACCTCTGCTCGTTTCGCAATAATCAACCTGATCTCCCAGTGGCTCAGCACTTCACCTCCCCTTCCCATTCCGAATCTGACCTTTCTGTCCTGGGCCTCCTCCATGGCCAGAGTGAGCACCACCGGAAATTGGAGGAGCAGCACCTCATATTCCACTTGAGCAGTCTGCACCCTAGCGGCATAAACATTGACTTCTCCAAATTCCGATAGCCCTTGCTGTCTCCTCCCCTCCTCCCATTCTCAGCTCTCCCTCAGCCTTCGGGCTCCTCCTCTTCCTTTCTCCTTTCTTCTCCCCACCCTGCATCAGTCTGAAGAAGGGTTTTGGCCCGAAACGTTGCCTATTTCCTTTGCTCCATAGATGCTGCTGCACCCGTTGAGTTTCTACAGCACTTTTGTCTACCCAGGGTTGGATAAGTTGCTTTGACATCGACCAATGGAATCCCATCACCAGTTCCATCTTTCCCTTTTGTTCTTCCCCTTCCCTCAACTTTCTGCAGCGACCGGGCTCACTGTGACCCCACCCCCTCCCCAGGTCCTCCCATCCACTCCTGTTATAGAGTCATACAGTGTGGAGACGGGCCCTTCAGCCCAGACCGACTAAGATGTCCCATCTACACTAGTCCCACCTGCCTGCGTTTGGCCCATAATCCCTCTAAACTTCTTATCCATGAAGAAACTTTCCCTGATACTTTTAAAACGTCATTTATAACAGGCAGACCTGTGAGACTATTTTGTGACCAGTGTAATTCACAAATCACTTTTCACGCAGTTAATTTGGTCTCTGGACGCCTACATGCAGGAACAGAACATTACAGCACCAGAGACCTCGGTTTCTATCTGGACTATGGGTGCTGTCTGTACGGAGTTTGTACGTTCTCCCTGTTGCTCTGGTTTCATAAGTTCTAGGAGCAGAATTAGGTTATTCGTCCTATCAAGTCTACTCTGCCATTCAAACATGGCTGATCTATCTTTCCCTCCCAACCCCATTCTCCTGCCTTCTCCCCATAACCCCTGACAGCCGTACTAATCCACACCTTAAAATTATCCATTGATTTGGCCTCCATAGCCTTCAGTGGTAATGAATTCCACAGATTCACCACCATCTGACTAAAGAAATTCCTCCTCATTTCCTTTCTAAAGGTTCGTCCTTTGTTTTGAGGCTGTGACCTCTGGTCCTAGACTCTCCCACAAGTGGAAACATCCTCTCCACATCCATTCTATCGAGGCCTTTCGCTATTCGGCAAGTGCAATGCAGTCTCCTCCCATGCTCCAAAGACGAGCAGGTTTGTACATTGCCCCTGGTGTGTGTAGGATTGAACCCGTGATCGCTGGTCTGCGTGGGCCCGTTGGGCCAAAGGGCCTGTTTCCGTGCTCTATCTCTAAACTAAACGAACTAAACATTACCGAACACTGGAGAATTTTCATTGTTATCATCTCCACTTGAGTTGAGAAATACGTCCAAAGCTTCCTGATCAGACACGTCCATGAGATCCATCTGTTCCAGCATGTCCACGTTGACCTCCATGGAGGACATGCTGCCAATGGGCTCTGCAAAAATGATCAACATCAAACACATTAAAACCACAGCAAAACACAAAAATTGATGCAAGTGAATGGTGAGGCCACATTTGTACTACTGTGCCAGCGGGTCAGGCAGCATCTCTGGAGACAAGGAATGGGTGACGTTTCCGGTCTAGGCCCTTCTTCAGTCTTGGACTCTCTGTCTATTCTACATTTTCCTTGATCTTTGACCTCTTTGACCTCGTTTTCACACCTTACCCTTCCATATCTCGGTGTCTCCCTCTCCCCTGACAGTCTGAAGAAATGTCACCCCATCCTTCTCTGCAGAGATGCTGCCTGACCCGTTGAGTTACTCCAGCTTGTGACTATCTAAGGGATAACTAGGTTGCTTTAGATACCACTGCCCCCCTGTCAGAAGGATGCTGCAAGCGGTGATTACAGTCACAATCCCTTGGCGTTAATGTGTCAGGCACTGCTTCTGAAAAATACTAACCAACCCACCAAACGCTGCCTCACTAGCAATATCCTGCACTATCCTAGGGACAATTTGCAAATTCTACTGAAGCTAAATCAACGTACAAGCCTGTCCATTTTTGGAGTGTGGGAAGTAACCGCAGCACCCGGGGAAATCCCACGCAGGTCACAGGGAGAACATACAAACTCCGTACTGACAGCACCCGTAGTCAGGATCAAACCCAGGTCTCTGGCGTTGTGAGGCCACCTCCAGTTTAAATTTCATTTGGAATATTTTGGAGGACCAAGAAACTAAGAAACAACTCTACCGCTGCGCCACCGTAGCGCCTAATCTCTGATCGCGACTTTATTGTTAGAGTCTTTTGTTCATCCATCCATCACTGGGAACCTTCTCTTACAGTATATTTACAATATACATCAATGATTTAGATGAAGGGATTAAAAGTAACATTAGCAAATTTGCAGATGACACAAAGCTGGGTGGCAGCGTGAACTGTGAGGAGGATGCTATGAGGATGCAGGGTGACTTGGACAGGTTGGGTAAGTGGGCGGATGCATGGCGGATGCAGTTTAATGTGGATAAATGTGAGGTTATCCACTTTTGTAGCAAAAACAGGAAGGCAGATTATTATCTAAATGGTGTCTTTGGGAAAAGGGGAAGTACAACAGGATCTGGGGTCCTTGTTCATCAGTCAATGAAAGTAAGCATGCAGGTACAGCAGGCAGTGAAGTAAGCGAATGGCATGTTGGCCTTCATAACAAGAGAAGTTGAGTATAGGAGCAAAGAGGTCCTTCTGCAGTTGTTTTGGGGCCCAGTGAGACCACACCTGGAGTATTGTGTGAAGTTTTGGTCCCCTAACTTGAGGAAGGACATTCTTGCTATTGAGGGAGTGCAGCGTAGGTTAATTCCCGGGATGGCGTGACTATCATATGCTGAGAGAATGGAGCGGCTGGGCTTGTATACTCTGGAGTTTAGGATGAAAGGAAGTCTTATTGAAACATATATGATTATTAAGGGTTTGGACACGCTAGAGGCAGGAAACATGTTTCCCGATGTTGGGGGTCTAGAACCAGGGCCACAGTTTAAGAATAAGATGTAAGCCATTTAGAATGGAGACGAGGGAACACTCTTTCACACAGAGAGTTGTGAGACTGTGGAATT
The DNA here is from genome assembly GCF_010909765.2 of Amblyraja radiata. Taxonomy (NCBI): domain Eukaryota; kingdom Metazoa; phylum Chordata; class Chondrichthyes; order Rajiformes; family Rajidae; genus Amblyraja; species Amblyraja radiata. Next base: position 118,408,732 of record NC_045957.1, read on the forward strand.
CTCTGCCTCAGAGGGCGGTGGAGGCCGGTTCTCTGGATACTTTCAAGAGAGAGCTAGATAGGGCTCTTAAAGATAGCGGAGTCAGGGGATATGGGGAGAAGGCAGGAACGGGGTACTGATTGGGGATGATCAGCCATGATCACATTCAATATGGTTATGGCTGATCATCCAGAATCAGTACCCCGTTCCTGTTTTCTCACCATTTCCCTTGATTCTGTTGGAGATCTATGTCTAAAGGGCCTGTCCCACGAGCATGCGACCTGCATGCGGCGAGCACGACCAAACCGGAAGCGGGGGCTGTGCGGAGGTCGAGTGATCCCCGTACAGGGCTGGTCCCACCAACATGCGCCTACATGCGGCGAGCGCGACCAAACGGAAGCGGGGGCCGCGCGGAGGTTGAGTGAGTGACGTGAAGTTCGAGCGAAGTCCGCGGGAAGCTCGCGCGTGACGTATGGCGTCAAGACGCTGCGTACGGCGTCAAGACGCTGCGTACGCCCTTCGAGGCGGTGCGTACGGCGTCGAGGTGGCTGCAGGCCGTTGCCGCGCGGAAATATTGAATACGGTCAGTTTTTCGGAGCCCGCGCGATGTCGGGACCAGCTCCGCAAAACTCCATACGGTTCCGGCGATCGATGTGGGACCGGCCCCGCGAGGCCGTACGGCTCAAGTAACCACGTTAGGTCGCGCTTGCCGCTTGGAGTCGCATGCTCGTGGGACAGGCCCTTAACTCTCTCTTGAATACATTCAGCGAATTGGCCTCCACTGCCTTCTGTGACAGAGAATTCCACAGATTCACAGTTCTCTGCGTGAAAAAGTTTTTCCTCATCTCAGTCCAAAATGACCTACCCCTTATTGTTCAACTGTGACTCCCTGGTCCCTTTTTCCTGTATCTGACATATCCTGACATATAATCTGAAATTGAGATGTGCACTTAGCTCAGATGTTTTTTCCCCATGTAAATTATCTTGACATCCCCCGTCCAGCACCTACCCCGCCTCCCTCAGTTGTTAAATTCAGACATATCTTTAGCAATTTTTTGCAGCATTAATAGGGAATGTAAGCAAAAAATAATGTTACGACTTGCATTTTAAGAGGAGCCTCCTGATAATAGAATATAACCATATAACAATTACAGCACGGAAACAGGCCAACTCGGCCCTTCTAGTCTGTGCCGAACACTTATTCTCCCCTAGTCCCATCTACCTGCACTGAGATCATAACCCTCCATTCCATTCCCTTCCATATACCTATCCAATTTATTTTTAAATGATAAAATGGAACCTGCCTCCACCACTTCCACTGGAAGCTCATTCCACACAGCTACCACTCTCTGAGTAAAGAGGTTCCCCCTCATGTTACCCATAAACTTCTGTCCCTTAATTCTCAAATCATGTCCTCTTGTTTGAATTGTCCCTACTCTCAGTGGGAAAAGCTTATCCACGTCAACTCTGTCTATCCCTCTCATCATTTTAAAGACCTCTATCAAGTACCCCCTTAACTTTCTGCACTCCAAAGAATAAAGACCTAACTTGTTCAACCTTTCTCTGTAACTTAGTTTGCAGTTCCTGGTGGCGGCGCGACTCGTTGCAGCGGCTCCTACAGCCTGTCCGTCTTTTTTTTATTTTTGTCTAGTTAAATGTAGTGTTTGTGTTTTTTTGAGCTTGGTTTTAAATGTGTATATGTGGGGGGCGGGGGGGGGGGGGGGGAGGGGGAAACCGTTTTAAATCTCTTCCCTGTTCGGGAGACCCAACCTTTTCCCTGTCGGGTCTCCGTTGTCGTTGGGGCCTAGCACCGTGGAGCGGCCTCCAACCTGAACGACCCGGGGGCTCGGGAGACTGCGGAGCTGTGGGACTACTCACCATCGTGGGGCTGGCCGGCCTCGGAGCGTGGGGAGCTGTGGTGACTCGCTGCTGCGACTCGACTCCTGGGGCTCGGAGGCTCCAGTAACGCAGCCGCAGGTCCGTTGGACTGGGACATCGGGAGCTCGCGGGTCCGGGGGGAGAGAGAGACCGCTTCCCGGAGCTCCCGCAACGCGACTTCTCCAGCCCGTGTCGCGGGGTTGGAACGACCCGGACCGGGACCGTACATCGCCCGGCGCGGCTTCATGGCCGTGGGACTCACCATCGCACGCTGGGGCTCCGACCTTGTACTTTCAGACCGGGAGCGGGGCCGTAAATCGCCCCGCGCGGCCTAAAATGGCCATGGGACTTATCATCACCCGCCTGGAGCTTGGACATCGGGAGAGAAATTGAGAGCAGGGGAGAGAAAAGACTTTGCCTTCCATCACAGTAGGTTCACTGTGATGGATGTTTGTGTGAACTTAATTGTGTGTATGTCTGTAGGACATTGTTTTTGTTTGTATGGCTGTGGAAACAAAATTTCGTTTGAGTCTCACTGGGGCTCAAATGACAATAAATTTGTATTGTATTGTATTGTATTGAAACCCAGGCAACATTCTAGTAAATCTCCTCTGTACTCTCTCTATTTTGTTGACATCTTTCCTATAATTTGGCGACCAAAATTGTACACCATAATCTAGAATTGGCCTCACCAATGCCTTGTACAATTTTAACATTACATCCCAACTTCTATACTCAATGCTCTGATTTATAAAGGCCAGCACGCCAAAAGCTTTCTTTACCACCCTATCTACATGAGATTCCACCTTCAGGGAACTATGCACAGTTATTCCTAGATCCCTCTGTTCAACTGCATTCCTCAATTCGCTACCATTTACCATGTAAGTCCTATTTTGATTTGTCCTGCCAAGATGTAGCACCTCACACTTATCAGCATTAAACTCCATCTGCCATCTTTCAGCCCACTCTTCCAAATGGCCTAAATCTCTCTGTAGACTTTGAAAATCTACTTCATTATCCACAACACCACCTATCTTAGTATCATCTGCATACTTACTAATCCAATTTACCACACCATCATCCAGATCATTGATGTATATGACAAACAACAGTGGACCCAACACAGATCCCTGTGGCACCCCACTAGTCACTAGTCTCCAACCTGACAAACAGCCATCCACCATTACTCTCTGGTATCTCCCATTCAGCTACTGTTGAATCCATCTTGCTATTCCACCATTAATACCCAACAATTTAACCTTCTTAACCAACCTTCCATGAGGAACCTTGTCAAAGGCCTTACTGAAGTCCATATATACAACATCCACTGCTTTACCCTCATCACAATTTCCCTAGTAACCGCTTCAAAAAATTCAAGATGATTAGTCAAACATGACCTTCATGGCACAAATCCATGTTGACTGTTCCTAATCAGACCCTGTTTATCCAGATGCTTATATATATTATCTCTAAGTATCCTTTCCATTAATTTGCCCACCACTGACGTAAAACTAACAGGTCTATAATTGCTAGGTTTACTCTTAGAACCCTTTTTAAACAATGGAACAACATGCGCAGTACGTCAATCCTCTGGCACCATTCCCGTTTCTAATGACATTTGAAATATTTCTGTCATAGCCCCTGCTATTTCTACACTAACTTCCCTCAATGTCCTAGGGAATATCCTGTCAGGACCTGGAAACTTATCCACTTTTATATTTTTCAAAAATGTCAGTACTTCCTCTTCTTTGAATCTCATAGTTTCCATAGCTACTCTACTTGTTTCCCTTACCTCACATAATTCAATATCCTTCTCCTTGGTGAATACCGAAGAAAAGAAATTGTTCAATATCTCCCCCATCTCTTTTGGCTCTGCAGATAGCTGTCCACTCTCTAATGGACCAATTTTGTCCCTTGTTATCCTTTTGCTATTAATATAGCTATAGAAACCCTTTGGATTTACTTTCACCTTACTTGCCAAAGCAACCTCATATCTTCTTTTAGCTTTTCTAATTTCTCTCTTAAAATTTTTTTACATTCTTTATACTCCTCAAGCACCTCATTTACTCCATGCTGCCTATAATTATTGTAGATTTCTCTCTTTTTCCGAACCGTGTCCAATTTCCCTTGAAAACTATGGCTCTTTCCAATTATTACTATTTCCTTTCAACCGAACAGGGACATAAAGATTCTGTACTCATAAAATGTCACCTTTAAATGTTCTCCATTTCTCTTCTACATCCTTCCCATAAAACAAAATGTCCCAATTCACTCCTTTTAAATCCTTTCGCATCTCCTCAAAGTTAGCCTTTCTACAATCAATATATCTTTGTATGGTGAGTATTGTGTTTGATTCTGGGCACCATGTTATTGGTAAGATGTTGTCAAGCTGGACAGGGTACAGAGAAGACTTACGAGGATGCTTCCAGGACTCGAGGGCCTAAGCTGTAGAGAGATGTTGGAGGAGGCTGAGACTCTATTCCATGGAGGATGAGGGGTGATCCTATCGAGGTGTAGAAAATCATGAGAGGAATAGATCGGGTAGATGCACAGAGTCTCTTGCCCAGAGTAAGGGAATTAAGAACCAGACAACATAGGTTTAAGGTTTAAGGTGAAGGGGAAAAGATTTAATAGGAATCTGAGGGGTAACTTTTTCACACAAAGAGTGGTGGGTGTATGGAACAAGCTACCAAAGGAAGTAGTTGAGGCTGGAACTATCCCAACGTTTAAGAGACAGTTAGGCAGGTTCATGGATAGGACAAGTTTTGAGGGATATAGGCCAAACGCAGGCAGGTGGGACTAGTGCAGATGGGACATGTTGGCCGGTGTAGGCATGTTGGGCCGAAGGGTCTGTTTCCATGCTGTATAACTCTATGACTCTAAAAAGGCAGAATAAGTCTATCTTGAATCTGTTTCTGGCAGTGTTACAGTTCTGGTATCAGCTTATGCAATTCTGCAAATCACCCCATAAAATAGCAAGGAACCTGCTTATTTCCACAGTTCTCTGGCACTATTAACTGGAAGATATAGTACGTGATGTATTATCAACGTTTTTCCTTTGGGTCCTCTACCCCCACCTCCTTTATCTGATTTCATGCTTCAGTTTTCTTTCCTATCAGAAGTTAAAGATTTAATAGGAGCATGATGGGCAACGTTTCACTCAGTGGATGGTGGGTATATGAGCTGCTGGGGGAGGTGCTTGTGTAGGAAGGAACTGCAGGTGCTGATTTACACCTAAGATACACACAAAATGCTGGAGTAACTCAGCGGGAGAGGCAGCATCTCTGGAGAAAAGGAATAGGTGACGTTTCAGATCAAGACCCTTTTTCAGGCTGAGAGTCACGGGAGAGGGAGACATAGAGATATGGCAGGGTAAGGTGTGAAAACACAGATCAAAGGGGACGGTGATCAAGGAAACATAGAATGGTTCATTGTTAGTTGAGGGGAAGGTGACAACGAGGCGTACAATCACTAAACTTTAATCAGGAGGACAGTGAAACTAGTCGGCGAACTAGGATGAGGAACAAAGAGAGAGAGAGAAGGCAAAGTTAGAGAAACCATATTCGGTGAACCGCTGAGTTAGGGGAGGTAGTTGTTGGTCCTGACCACCCATCTACCTCATGTAGAAAAGTGTGAAGTCATGCATTTTGGTAGCAGGAATAAAGGCGTAGACTATTTTCTAAATCGGGAGAGGAACGGATGTCAAGGGCTACGGGGAGAAGGCAGGAAAATGGGATTAGGAGGCAGAGATCAGCCATGAGTGAATGGCGGCGTAGACGCGATGGGCCGAATGGCCTAATGTGAACGTGATTCAGAAATTCGGAGTGCTGGTGCAGGATTCCCAAAAGGTTAATTTGCAAGTTGAATTGGTAGTAAGGAAGGCAAATGTAATATTAGCATTTATTTCAAGAGCATTTAGTATAAAAACAGGGATGTAATGCTGAGGCTTTATCAGGCACTAGTCAGACAGCATTTGGAGTATTGTGAGCAGTTAGATATTTTTAAGGCGGAGATGGACAGATACTTGATTAATCTGTGTGTCAGGGGTTATGGGGAGAAGGGCTATGGGGTTGAGAGGGAAAGTTAGGTCAGCCATGATTGAATATCTCAATGTCTACTTCGGAGTAGTGCAATGTCTACTACTAATTTGGAATAGACCGAATGGCCGACATCTGCTCCTATGACTTGAACATAACTCTTTTATAGGAGAGGCATAGATATGGCAAAACGCCAGTCTTTTCCCCCCAAAGTAAGAGTTTGAAAATAGTGGGCATAGGTTTTCGTGAGAGGAGATGAGGAAGGAGATGAGGAAGAATCTCTTTAGTCAGAGGGTGGTGAATCTGTGGAATTCATTGCCACAGATGGCTGTGGAGGCCAAGTCAGTGTCATACACTTGTTAAAGAGGAGATTGATTGGTTGGTGGTTAGTAAGGACATTTAGTTTACTTTAGTTGATTGTCACGTGTACCGAGGTACGGTGAAAAGCTTTTGTTGCGTGCTAACCAGTCAGCGGAAAGACAATACATGATTACAATCAAGCCATTTACAGTCAAAGGTTGTGGGGAGAAGGCAGGAGAATGGAGTTGAGAGGGAAAAATAGATCAGCCATGATCGAGTAGTGGAGTATACTCGATGGGACAAATAGTCTAATTCTGCTCTTATGTCTTATGGTAGAATTCTAACACTTGGGCAGGCTCATGGATAGGAAAGGCTTGGAGGAATATGGACCAAGGCAAGTGGGATTGACTATCTCAGTTAGGCAATCTGGTCAGCATGGATGAGTTGGGCCAAAGGGCCTGTTTCCATGCTGTATAACTATGGCTTCAGGATACATTGAGGGAAATGTTGCCCCTTTGCCCTTAACTTCCATTTTGATTTTTCTTTGAAAATATATAAGCATGATTTAATTTTTGCTGAGTGCTGGTGCATGACCATATTGTGATAAAATATAACTTATTCTCCAGATGTTTGCGGAATAAATCTGGTAAAAATAAACTGAAATCTGTTCTGCAATGCTCAGATGTGTTTATCCTTGCGATGACCTGCAGGCATCTCATAAGGTTGAATGCTTTCATCTGGATGAGCAGTCAAAAGTTATTTTTAAATTTATGGATGAGGAAAAGTAATTGCAGAATTAAAGGAAAAGAACTGGACTGGAAAGAGGAGAAATAAAAACCGGAGAGCAGTGCTGAACTACCATTTACCTCTCTGGTGACCCTCGGACTATCCATGATCGGACATTACTAGCCTTATAGCCCTGTCCCACGGTACGAGTTCATTCCAAGAGCTCTCCCGAGTTTAAAAAAAATCAAACTCGTGGTAAGCACGGAGAATGAACGTAGCGGGTACGTCGGAGCTCGGGGACGTCTCTTAGCAGCTCGTAACGCTAACGGCAGGTACTCGGGAAGACTCGCTAACGGCAGGTAAGCAGGGGAAGACTCGTGAAGATTTTTCAACATGTTGAAAAATGTCCACGAGAGCCCCGAGTACCGACGAGTGGCCATTATCGTAAATCTCCGAGTTCGAAACAGGGTAAACTCGGGAGAACTCTTGCAATGAACTCGTACCGTGGGACAGGGCTTTAACCCTGCACTAAACGTTAAGGGCCTGTCCCACTTGCCGATTTTTTCGGCGACTGCCGGCATCATTGACTGACGTATCAGGTCACTGAAAAATTTGCGGCGTGATGACGTATGTGAAGCGCGGTGTTTCCTCAAGTGTCGCTGCTGGATTTTGAAATGTTCAATATCTTTTGACGACACTGATAGGATTTGAGTATAGGAGCAGGGAGGTTCTACTGCAGTTGTACAGGGTCTTGGTGAGACCACACCTGGAATATTGCGTACAGTTTTGGTCTCCAAATCTGAGGAAGGACATTATTGCCATAGAGGGAGTGCAGAGAAGGTTCACCAGACTGATTCCTGGGATGTCAGGACTGTCTTATGAAGAAAGACTGGATAGACTTGGTTTATACTCTCTAGAATTTAGGAGATTGAGAGGGGATCTTATAGAAACTTACAAAATTCTTAAGGGGTTGGACAGGCTAGATGCAGGAAGATTGTTCCCGATGTTGGGGAAGTCCAGGACAAGGGGTCACAGCTTAAGGATAAGGGGGAAATCCTTTAAAACCGAGATGAGAAAAACTTTTTTCACACAGAGAGTGGTGAATCTCTGGAGAGAAGGCAGGTACGGGATACTGAGTTGGATGATCAGCCATGATCATATTGAATGGCGGTGCAGGCTCGAAGGGCCGAATGGCCTACTCCTGCACCTAATTTAAAAAAAAAATTTAAAAATTAACCGCCTCTGGTTAAAGCTTTAATATATGATGCTAAATCCAACATTAGAGCGGCACTGTGGCTCAGCGTTAGAGTTGCTGCCTCTCAACGCCAGAGACCCAGGTTCGATCCTGACTACGGGCGCTGTCTGGAAGTGGAATAATATACAATCAGGTGAGAACGGATGATAGTTGGTCGGCGCGGACTCGGTGGGCCGAAGGGCCCAATTCCTGTACAGGTGCACAACCTTTTATCCGAAAGCCTTGGGACCAGCCACTTTTCGTAATTCAGAATTTGTCGGTCTTCGGAATGGAATTTTTTTAGCGTAGATTTTAATGGCTGCTCAGTGGTAGAGTGCTCGGCTCATATCCGCAAGGTCGCGAGTTTGCGCCTTGATCCCGGCAGTAAACCCGGTCGCGAGTTTGAGTCTTCAATGTAGTTTTTTCTTGCAGAATAAATGTTTGTATGAAATGCAGTGTAGGAGAGGTGTACTGACTGTGTGGGCAGAACTTTGGAAGTGATTGCCCACCAGTCTAAAAAGCCGCTGTGTCTCCCTGTCCCTGGGATAGCAGGGGGCGATCAAACAGCACAATAACCCCCTCCCCCTCCAACTCCAGAGGAATCCGCTCCCCGATGGGCCGCTACGGCGACAAGTGGCAGTTTGCCCACAGCCCGAGCTGCGCCCCCTCATCCGCCACCCCAAGAACAAGACGTACCTTGCACACCATCAGCTTCTGCCCCTACGTGTTCCTCTGGAGTTGGAGCGGGGCTGGGCTGGAGTTGCTGCTGGCTGTGGGTCTCTGGGATCTCCGTGCTTGCAGTGGGCCTGGGGGTCGGTGTCCCGTTGGTCCTGACGTCTCCGGCCACCCCCCTGGACTGGAGCTGAGACTGGGAACTGTACCGCCCTTGCCCCCTCCCTCTGCAACTGCAAACAACCCCACTCTCCTGCAAGGGCGGTACAGTTCCCGGAGGATGGCAGGTGGCCGGAGACGTCAAGACCAACAGGAACCCGCTCCCTGATGGGCCCCTACGACGCCCCGAGCTGCGCCCCGTCATCCGCAACCCAGGTTCCTCTGTAGTTGGAGCGGGGCTGGGCTGGGCTGCTGTTGGCTGTGGGTCTCTGGGATCTCCGTGCTTGTGGTGGGCCTGGGGGTCGGTGTCCCGTTGCTCCTGACGTCTCCGGTGACTGGCACTGACCTGTTATCGCCGACATGAAGACAGCGCAAAGCCCCCGCGCCGGTGCAATGGGCGGGGAGCTGGAGAGGGGAGGGAAGGGGTCACACACATGGCCGGGAAGCAGAGGGGTGTAGGTGGGGTGAAACTGAAGGGAGCGACAATCTGCTGCCTGCCCGCTGAGTTAAAAAGTTCCCACGCAAGACTCACGATACACTGTATATCGTGAGTCTACCGTGGGAACTTTTTAACTCAGCGGGCAGGCAGCAGCATATTGTCAATTATTAACCCTCCCGCGCAATATACCCTCACCTTCTCTTTTATGAATGGGGATTTAGTTCCCCTTTCTTCGAGGACCGACCGGAGGTTCCGCTGTCACCTCTGCAGGCCACCCTCGGTGAACGTTTTCAAGGACCTTTCTTCAAGGACCGAAAAAATGGCCGCTATTCGGAGGTTTTCGTTATTTGGATCTTCGGATAAAAGGTTGTGCACCTGTATCTCTAAACTAAACTAATCACAGCTTGTAAACGGAACACGTCTGCTCCAGAGATGCTGCCAGACTCTCGGAGTTAGTCCAGCACTTTGTGTTGTATGTATGTGACTTGCTTATGTAAGAAACGCCTCGTGTTCCCTGACTATAAACTATAAGTTGTCCATCCAATATTGGAACATAAAATATTCCACTGAAACTATGCTTTCTTTCTCTACATATTGCGATGATTCAAATATCAGGCAGCACGATGGCGTAGCGGGAGAGTTGTGCCTTGCAGCAACCTGAGACCCAGTTTGTACGTTCCCCCCGTGACCAGTGTGGGTTCTCTCCGGGTGCTCCGGTTTCCTCCCACACTCCAAAGACGGATAGGTTTGTAGGTTTATTAGCTTTGGTAATAATTGTAAATTGTCCCTAGTGTATTTAGGATAGTGTAGAGTACAAGGATCGCTGGTCGGTGCGGACACGGTGGGTCAAATGGCCTGTTTCCGCATTGTATCTTCAGAAACTAAAATATTAAATCTGCTTTCAACGAGTCCCTTGCAATGCAGAATGTTTCTTTTGTATCTTTGTTAGTGAATTTGACATTAACCTATGGTTTTGAACAATTATTCACACTTTAGACTTTAGAGATACAAAGCGGAAACAGCTTCTTCGATCCACCAGGTCCTCGCCGACCGGCGATCATCCCGTACACTAGAATAATTCGTACACTCGAGACAATTTATAATTTTACCAAAGCCAATGAACCCACAAACCCCCACATCTTTGGAGTGTGGGAGGAAACCGGAGCATCCTGAGGAAACCAAAGCGGTCACAGGGAGAATGCGCCCGCAGTCAGGTTGAACCTGGGTCTCTGGCACTGCAAGGCAGCAACTCTACCGCTGCGCCACTCAACTGTGTTATTTTTCCAATTTACAGTTCAGTTTAATTTATTGTCATGTGTACCGAGGTACAGTGAAAGGCTTTTGTTGTGTGCTAACCAGTCAGCGGAAAGACAACACATGATTACAATCGAGATACATGATACACGATACACTCCGTTAGCTGTGATTAGTTTAGTTTAGAGATACAGGAAACGGGTCCTTCGGCCCACCGAGTCCGTGCCGACCAACGATCATCCATTCTCACTGATTCTATATGATTCCACTTTCAGACAGCACCCGTAGTCAGGATCAAACCCGGGTCTCTGGCGTTGAGAGGCAGCAACTCTAACGATGAGCCACCATGCTGCCCTAATGTTAGAATTAACATTATATATTAAAGCTTTAACCTGAGGCATATATTTAAACCAATTTACTTTCATAAATCTAAACTAAACAGCCAAAAACCAATATTGAATAAAATGAGCTTTTCATATTAATTTAACCTGCCTGTTAGGTAGCCAATAATAGAATCTTTAACATTTTCAGCTGTAACAATTTGAAGCCAAATTATTTCTAGAGATGGTTGAGACTTTACTTTAGACATTAGAGATACAGCTCAGAAACAGGCCATTTGGCCCATCGAGTCCGCGCTGAACAATAATCAGCCTGTACACTATCCTACACACTCGGGACAATTTTATAACTTACCGAAGCCAATGAACCTACAAACCTGCACGTCTTTGGAGTGTGGGTGGAAACCGGAGCACCCGGAGAAAACCCACACGGTCACAGGGAGAAGGTACAAACTCCGTACAGACAGCACCCGTGGTCAGGATGGAACCCGGGTCTCTGGCGCTGTATGGCAGCAACTCTACCTGCCCCTGAAGCTATTTTAAGAGAATAAGAACATAAGACAGGCCTTCGGCCACTATGCCTGTGCCGACAATGATGCCAAGACTATCCCTAATCTGCCCTCACATAATCTATATCCCATATTCCTTGCATATAGAAATGATAGAAAATAGGTGCAGGAGTAGGCCATTCGGCCCTTCGAATGTGCAGGCGCATATCCATGTGCATATCCAAAAGTCTATTAAATGCCACTGTTGTGTCTGCCTCAACCAGCACCCCCGGCAGATGTGATCCAGGCACTCACTGCCCTCTGTGTAAAACACTTGCCCCATTCATCATCTTTCTCAAGAGGTAAACAGTGTGGAAGTTAAGAGTAATCAACTCCAGAACCAGGGGCCACAGTTTAAGAATAAGGGGTAAGCCATTTAGAACGGAGACGAGGAAACACTTTTTCTCACAGATAGTGGTGAGTCTGTGGAATTCTCTGCCCCAGAGGGCGGTGGAGGCTGGTTCTATGGATGCTTTCAAGAGAGAGCTGGATAAGGCTCTTAAATATAGCAGAGTCAGGGGATATGGGGAGAAGGCAGGAACGGGGTACTGATTGGGGATGATCAGCCATTATCACATTGAATGGCGGTGCTGGCTCGAAGGGCCGAATGGCCTACTCCTGTACCTATTGTCTATTGTCTATAACACATTATTTCCCTTTAGAGTTCACACCTACAATGGGCCTACAAGGTCACCCATCCTTTCTCTCCAGAGATGCTGCCTGTCCCACTGAGTTACTCCAGCAAGGCCAGCAGCATAATCAAGGACGAGTCGCACCCTGGCCGAGACGTCCTCTTGCAGACGGCAAAGATGAAATCTGTTTGGAGATTTGGACAGGCTACCCACAAAACAGACAGTCGGGAAGCAGTTAAAGTTGATGTGCATTCTTCCATGTAATTCAATCCAATGGATGTTTTCATTCAATGTGAGATCGAGAAGTATACTTAAAGCAATTTGCAAGTCTGTATCATAACTGCCTCTGCATCTCAGTGGAAAATTGCACATTAAATTCACTCTTTTGCCTCCGTTGCCTGTCCTCCAGGAGACATTAATGATGTGTTGGGAATTTCCTGATCTCTCGGTGTGGGGGGGGGGGGGATGTCTGGAGGTGAGAGAGGGCCACGACAAATCAGATGAAGAAGGGTTCCGACCCGAAACGTCACCTATTCCATTTCTCCAGAGAAGCTGCCTGACATGCTGAGTTACTCCAGTATTTTGTGTCTATCCAAATATACACAATTCTTCTCCTGACGAACAAAGACATGTATAATTAATTGCCTCTGGGACAATTTACAACCTACCCAAGCCCCAAACATTCACACACCTGGTTGCTTAGGTTTTCCCTTGTGGGTTTATTAAGCAAAATGACATTATCCATGGGGTTCCATTGATGGAACATTGCAGTCGGTAACAAAGCTATTCTCAGATCATATGTCAGAGTCATCGAGTGATAGTGGAAACAGGCCCTCCGGCCCAACGTGCCCACACCAGCCAACATGTCCCAGCTACACTAGACCCACCTGCCTGCGTTTGGTCCGCATCCCTCCAAACCTGTCCTATCCATGTACCTGTCTAACTGACAATACCTAGTGCAACATGGTTGATTCCATAGTCATTCCGGTTTATGAGTTATGAGTTTATTGTCACGTGTACCGACCGGGGTACAGTGAAGAGCTTTCGTTGTGTGCCAACCGGCCAGCGAAAAGGCAATACATGATTACAGTCGAGCCATCCGCAGTGGACAGAGGCATGACAAAGGGAATAACGTGATCTGAGAGGAGATAAAGAAGAGTGTAGTTAAAGTAAGAAGTGTTGCTGTCAGAGTAGAGGTTTAACAGTGGAGCGATTGCAATGCGTGATTGCAGTCCCACTTCTGTGACTAGCACACAAAGCGTGGCCTGGGTTCGGTCGCTAGTGTGTCAGACGATGTCGCTCGCTGTTGGCGTCTGTCGTTCCGTCGTGGCCTGGGTTAGGCGCCATCTTGGATTCAACAATAAAGTCTGTTCCATACAGACTATGCATAAAAATCAATCTTCCATTCACTGGACTATCCGGAGAAATCGCCCCACTTTAAATTGAAGAGATTGTTGTGGGTCTCGACCCGAAACGTCACCTATTCCTTCTCTCCAGGGATGCTGCCTCAGAGTCCCGCTGAGTTATTCCAGCAGTTTGTGACTATCCTCGGCGTAAACCAGCACCTGCAGTTCCATCCTACACAGTAGTTTCCACTTCATCCTAAAATGGTCTATCTTCTGAGAATGGAATACGTCATTGTCACATGTGACAGGGCACAGTGAAATCCTTTGCTTGCATATCCAGGGTATGCAAATAGCCGCCATATACGGCCACGTTACAAGTGCCACCGCCGGCTCCTCCTTTGTTCTACCCCACCTCCCCCACAATGGTTCCCCCATACCAGCTTGAAGTTTGTTAGCCGCCCCCCCCCGGCCCTCCATTGCCCATTGTTCTTCCCCCTCCCACTTGGTGGTCCCCCCACGCCGGGTCCTGCATTGTTCATTGGTCTTCCCCCTCCCACTTGGTGGTCCCCCCATGCCCATGTTTTGTTCCAAAGACTGATGTTACCTCAGACTTACTGCTGGCTCATCACCAACTCAAATGTTGCAACGGTGTTGTCAACAAATACAATGCAACGTAAATGTTGGTTAAAAATCTATCGATTCACATTGGCACAGTGCGAATTCCATCTTCAAGTTCGCCAACGACACCACGTTGTTGGTCGAATCGCAGATGACGATGAGTCAGGGAATAGAAGTGGTTTGGCATTGCCGAACCTTACATTCTACTATTGGGCAGATAAATGTTCGTTATCTAACATTTTGGACAAAAGATTTAGAAGATACCCAATGTCTAGGATGGATAAATCTTGAAAGTGATTCCTTACAAGGGCTATCATTGGCTTCTATTCTAGGGGCCTCGTTACCTTTTACAATTACGAGATTGAATAAATATATGACTAACCCAATAATAAGACATACGTTTCGAATATGGTTTCAATTTCGTACGTTTTTTGGACTAAATGATTTTATCTTATCGAGTCCTATCTTATCTAATTTTCTCTTCCAACCTTCTAGTACTGATCAAGCCTTTCTGTTATGGAAGAGGAAGGGATTAGTAGCTTTTTGTGATTTGTTTTTGGATGGTTGTTTTATGTCTTCGAACAACTCCAATAAATATAATTTACCTAATTCACATTAGACATTTTTTGAAGGCTACCCTTTTTTGCGCTACCACATCAAACCGAAATTTCGGGAAAAAATTTACATTTGAACCCTTATCAGAAAGGATTAATAACGACTATTTATGTTGATTTTGAAATTACAAATAGATATTACCATATAACCATATAACAATTACAGCACGGAAACAGGCCATCTCGACCCTTCTAGTCCGTGCCGAACACGTATTCTCCCCTAGTCCCATATACCTGCGTTCAGACCATAACCCTCCATTACTTTCCCGTCCATATATCTATCCAATTTATTTTTAAATGTTAAAAACAAACCTGCCTCCACCACCTTCACCGGAAGCTCATTCCACACAGCCACCACTCTCTGAGTAAAGAAGTTCCCCCTCATGTTACCCCTAAACTTCTGTCCCTTAATTCTCAAGTCATGTCCCCTTGTTTGAACCTTCCCTACTCTCAGTGGGAAAAGCTTATCCACGTCTATCCCTCTCATCATTTTAAAGACCTCTATCAAGTCCCCCCTTAACCTTCTGCGCTCCAAAGAATAAAGCCCTAACTTGTTCGACCTTTCTCTGTAACTTAGTTGCTGAAACCCAGGCAACATTCTAGTAAATCTCCTCTGTACTCTCTCTATTTTGTTGACATCCTTCCTATAATTAGGCGACCAAAATTGTACACCATACTCCAAAATTGGCCTCACCAATGCCTTGTACAATTTTAACATTACATCCCAACTTCTATACTCAATGCTCTGATTTATAAAGGCCAGCACACCAAAAGCTTTCTTTACCACCCTATCTACATGAGATTCCACTTTCAGGGAACTGTGCACAGTTATTCCCAGATCCCTCTGTTCACCTGCATTCTTCAATTCCCTACCATTTACCATGTACGTCCTATTTTGATTTGTCCTGCCAAGATGTAGCACCTCACACTTATCAGCATTAAACTCCATCTGCCATCTTTCAGCCCACTCTTCCAACTGGCATAAATCTCTCTGTAGACTTTGAAAATCTACTTCATTATCCACAACCCCACCTATCTTAGTATCATCTGCATACTTACTAATCCAATTTACCACACCATCATCCAGATCATTGATGTACATGACAAACAACAGTGGACCCAACACAGATCCCTGTGGCACCCCACTAGTCACTGGCCTCCAACCTGACAAACAACCATCCACCATTACTCTCTGGCATCTCCCATTCAGCCACTGTTGAATCCATCTTTCTACTCCACCATTAATACCCAACCATTGAACCTTCTTAACCAACCTTCCGTGTGGAACCTTGTCAAAGGCCTTACTGAAGTCCATATATACAACATCCACTGCTTTACCCTCATCAATTTCCCGAGTAACCTCTTCAAAAAATTCAAGAAGATTAGTCAAACATGACCTTCCAGGCACAAATCCATGTTGACTGTTCCTAATCAGACCCTGTTTATCCAGATGCTTATATATATTATCTCTAAGTATATATTGTCTCTAACTGAGACAATGACAATAAATTTGAATACAATACAATACAATACAAAAGTATCCTTTCCATTAATTTTCCCACCACTGACGTCAAACTAACAGGTCTATAATTGCTAGGTTTACTCTTAGACCCCTTTTTAAACAATGGAACAACATGCGCAGTACGCCAATCCTCCGGCACTATTCCCGTTTCTAATGACATTTGAAATATTTCTGTCATAGCCCCTGCTATTTCTACACTAACTTCCCTCAATGTCTATGGGAATATCCTGTCCTGACCTGGAGCCTTATCCACTTTTATATTTCTCAAAAGTGTCAGTACTTCCTCTTCTTTGATCCTCATAGTTTCCATAGCTACTCTACTTGTTTCCCTTACCTCACATAATTCAATATCCTTCTCCTTGGTGAATACCGAAGAAAATAAATTGTTCAATATCTCCCCCATCTCTTTTGGCTCTGCAGATAGCTGTCCACTCTGACTCTCTAATGGACCAATTTTATCCCTCGTTATCCTTTTGCTATTAATATAGCTGTAGAAACCCTTTGGATTTACTTTCACCTTACTTGCCAAAGCAACCTCATATCTTCTTTTAGCTTTTCTAATTTCTTTCTTAAGATTCTTTTTACATTCTTTATACTCCTCAAGCACCTCATTTACTCCATGCTGCCTATAATTATTGTAGATCTCTCTCTTTTTCCGAACCAAGTGTCCAATTTCCCTTGAAAACCATGGCTCTTTCCAATTTTTACTATTTCCTTTCAACCGAACAGGGACATAAAGATTCTGTACTCTTAAAATTTCACCTTTAAATGTCCTCCATTTCTCTTCCACATCTTTCCCATAAAACAAACTGTCCCAATTTACTCCTTTTAAATCCTTTCGCATCTCCTCAAAGTTAGCCTTTCTCCAATCAAAAATCTCAACCCCAGGTCCAGTTCTGACCCTCTCCATAATTATATTGAAACTAATGGTATTGTGATCACTGGTCCCGAACTGTTCCCCAACGCATACCTCTGCCACCTGACCCGTCTCATTTCCTAACAGGAGGTCCAGCACCGCCCCTTCTCTAGTAGGTACTTCTATGTATTGCTGCAAAAAACATCCTGCACACATTTTACAAACTCCAACCCATCCAGCCCATTTACAGAATGTGTTTCCCAGTCTATGTGTGGAAAATTGAAATCTCCCACAATCACTACCTTGTGCTTACTACTAATATCTGCAATCTCCTTACATATTTGCTCTTCCAATTCTCGCTCCCCATTTGGCGGTCTATAATACACCCCTATAAGTGTTGCTACCCCTTTCCCATTTCTCAGTTCCACCCAAATAGCCTCCCTAGACGAGCCCTCTAATCTATCCTGCCAAAGCACTGCTGTAATATCTTCCCTGATAAGCAATGCAACACCTCCACCTCTTGCCCCTCCAATTCTATCACACCTGAAGCAACGAAATCCTGGAATATTTAGTTTCCAATCACAGCCCTCCTGCAGCCATGTTTCACTGATCGCCACAACATCATACTTCCAGGTGTCAATCCAGGCTCTAAGTTCATCCACCTTTCTTACAATGCTCCTAGCATTAAAATATACACATTTAAGAAACCCACCATCTCTTATTCTCTGTTTATTTTCTTTTTCTTCTCTCTCCCCTACATTTTGGGTCAGAGTGCTACCATTCTCTGCCTCCTGCCTTACACACTGACTGCTAGCTTTCCCAATTCGAGTCCCTCCCCCCAACCATACTAGTTTAAAGTCTCCCCAGTAGCCTTTGCAAATCTCCCCGCCAGGATATTGGTCCCCCTCGAGTTCAAGTGCAACCCGTCCTTTCGGTACAGGTCGCACCTTCCCCAAAAGAGGTCCCAATGATCCAGAAACTTGAATCCATACCCACTGCACCAGTCCCTCATCCACGCATTTATTCTCCACCTCGCTCCATTCCTACTCTCACTGTCGCGTGGCACAGGCAGTAATCCTGAGATTGTTACCTTTGCAGTCCTTCTCCTTAACTCTCTACCTAACTCCCTAAATTCTTCTTTCAGGACCTCTTCTCTTTTTTAACCTATATTTGATAAAATTAAGAATGACTGGGAAAGAGAACTCCAAATTTCTCTATTTAGATTCGATATGTCAGAGAGGATTCTCTTGAGCTTCTACAGGTATACACTATATACAGTATACTGTATATAGTGTATACCTGTAGAAGTATACTGTATACTGGTGTACAGTGTATACAGTGTATACAGTACAGTGTATACAGTACAGAGAGCATGTATACTGATTGCATCACGGCCTGGTTCGGCAACTTGAACGCCCAGGAGCGAAGAAGACTGCAAAAGGTGGTGAACACTGCCCGGTCCATCACTGCCCGGGTACTGACCTCCCCACCATCGAAGGGATCTATAGGAGTTGCTGCCTCAAAAAACAGCCCGCATCATCAGAGACCCACACCATCCTGGCCACACACTCATTTCACCCCGGCCATCGGGAAGAAGGTACAGGAGCCTGAAAACTGTAACGTCCAGGTTCGGGAACAGCTTCTTCCCTACAGCCATCAGATTATTAAACACAACAACCTCTAAATAAGCTCTGAACTACGTAGACTTGGGAACATTGGCATTGTCTTTTTGCACTATTATATAATTGCAGCAGCACAACAGAATATGTAAACATAGAAAACAAAATAATAAACAGAATATGTTCTTTATCAAATATATATATATAAATGCACACACACATATACACACATACATACACACACACACACACGTTTACATATTTTGTTGTGCTGCTGTAAGTAAAAATGTAATTGTTCTGTTTGGGACATAGGACAATAAAGACTCTTGAAATATTGTTGAAGACACAGAAACATTTAAAGTTATACTACAAGGTACACCGACTTGCATTGTGTGAATATCATAGCAGAGAATATTTGAGGACAATTTGCTTTGATTTCTGATGCTAAAGTAATGGAAAGTCTTGCCTCGTCTCTGCGCGATCTGCAAATACCCTGTGGACAGGTACTGATCCAAGTCCTGCTGAAAGGCCTCTTCAAAAAACTTCTGCCGCTCTTTCAATTTCTGTTGCTGTGAGTTCTCCATGTCACGAACCTTGTGGGCATGTACTTCATCCAACTTAACTGAAACAGGAGGAAAAGATAATTGACATGAGCCATGAGCAAAGAAATAGGAACTACACATTACCAGGACTTCATACAATGCAAACAATTCATAAAAGTTTCAATCGTAACATAGTTGATTTGAGTTTATTATTGACACGTGTACTGAGATGCAGAGCAAAGCTTTTTGTTGCGTGCCCTCCGGTCAGCGAAAAGACTAGACATGTTTACCACCCACAGTGTACAGATACAGGATAAAGGGCATAATGTTTAGTGCAAGATAAAGTCCAATAAAAAGTCCGATTAAAGATAGGTGTAGAAAGGAACTGCAGATGCTGGTTTACACTGAAGATAGACACAAAATGCTGGAGCAACTCAGTGGGTCAGGTGGCAACTCTTGAAAAAAGGAATAAGAGATGTTTCGGGACGAGACCCTTCTCTGAACCAGAAACACCTCCGATTAAAGATCGTTCGAGGGTCACCAATGATGTAGATAGTAGTTCAGGACCGCTCTCTAGTTGTGATAGGATAGTTCAGTTGCCGGATAACAGCTGGGAAGAATCTGGAGGTGTGCGTTTTCGCACTTCTGTACCTCTTGTCTGAAGGGAGAGGGGAGGAGGGAGTGACCAGGGGTGAGACTGATCCTTGATTATGCTGCTAGCCTTGTAGATGGAGTCGATGGAAGGGAGGTTGGTTTGTGTGATGGTCTGGGCTATGTCCACAATTCTCTGCAATTTCTTGCGGTCTTGGAGCTGTTCCACAACAACACTGTGACGCAACCATCTTCACTATCTACGATGCCACCCACTTTTGTGTCATCTGCAAACTTGCTAACCATGCCCTGTACGTTCTCATCCAATGCTATATTTTCCCCTTACATCCGACCGTCACTGCACACTTGCTGTCATTAAACTCCATCTGCCATCTCTCTGCCCATTTGTGCAGCTCCGGAATCACTGGAATGATAGTGAACAAAACCAAGTGCAAGCCATTTCAGGGCACAGCTGGCAAGCAGAGAGAACTTTTTTCACAAACAATAGAGGGGAAAAGAAGGATGAAAGTTTTGGCGAGAGAATTCCAGAATGGTGACGTAAACAGATAAAGACACAGTTGGGCTGGGTTAGAGTAAAATTAGCTGCATACATTCATACAGAACTGATAGAGCACGACTTTCTCAGACCTTTGGGCCGGAGAAACTGCGAGTGGGAGAGTGATGACATGGAAGGAGTTGAAAGCAATGATTAAAACTTCAAGACACAGTCGTGATTAGACCAGGAACTAAAATAAATCAGTAGGAACAGGTGACGCATTTATAGTGTCAGAGTGATACAGCGTGGAAACAGGTCCTTCAGCCCAACCTGCCCCCACCGGCCAACATGCCCCATCTACGCTAGTCCCACATACCTGCATTTTGCCCCTATCCCTCTAAACCTATCCTATCCATGTCCCTATCTATATGTTTCTTAAATGCTGTGATAGTCCCAGCCTCAACTACCTCT
Organism: Amblyraja radiata; assembly: GCF_010909765.2. Taxonomy (NCBI): domain Eukaryota; kingdom Metazoa; phylum Chordata; class Chondrichthyes; order Rajiformes; family Rajidae; genus Amblyraja; species Amblyraja radiata. The sequence continues at coordinate 118,429,603 of NC_045957.1, forward strand.
ACTGGCAGCTCACTCCATACACCCACCACGCATTGTGTAAAAAAGGTTACCCCTCAGATTCCTATTAATCTTTCCTCACTCACCTTAAACCTATGTCCTCGATTCCATTACTCTGTGCATTTACCCGATCTATTCCTCTCACGATTTTATACAGCTCTATAGGATCATCTATAAGATGAGTACGTTCCTGTACATCCAGTGTCAAATGTAAAGTGATGGTGCGTTAGGTGCCCGAATAATAGTCATACATCGTGGAAACAGGCCCTTTGGCACAACTTGCCCACACCGACCAACATGTTTCATCTACATCAGTCCCACCTGCCTGTGTTTGGCCCATATCCCTCTAAACCTGTCCTAACCTTATACCTGTCCAAATGTTTCTTAAACATTGTGAGAGTACTTTGGGGATTTTTTGCCAGTTAGGATGTGAGCAGCTGCATTTATGAAGGTTGGAAAATGGGAGTCAGAGAGGGAGGAAAGGCTCCAGGATGTGGTGGATTTCAAAATTAGATAACTGAGGGTGTGTGTGGGGGGGGACGTGTGACACAGAGAATGTTAAGAGAGGGATCAAGGAACTGCAGATGCAGGTTTACTAAAAAATATGCTTATGTCTACTGTACCATTTCACTATTTTCACTACCTGATTACCATAGAACAGTACAGAACATTAAGTACAGAACGAGAATTATGAAAATTCTTAGTCTAACTTGCTGGTATGCTGGTACATTAAGAATACATTAAGAATAAGGGGTAGGCCATTTAGGACTGAGACAAGGAAAAACCTTTTTACCCAGAGAGTTGTGAATCTGTGGAATTCTCTGCCACAGAAGGCAGTGGAGGCCAATTCATTGGATGTTTTCAAGAGAGAGTTGGATTTAGCTCTTTGGGCTAATCAAGAGATATGGGGGGAAAAGCAGGAACGGGGTACTGATTTTGAATGATCAGCCATGACCATATTGAATGGCTCGAAGGGCCGAATGTCCTACTCCTGCACCTATTTTCCATATTTCTATGTTTACAAGAAACTGCAGATGCTGATTTATACAAAAAAAGCCCCAAAGTGCCAGAGTAACTCAGCGAGTCTGGCAGCAATTCAGGAGAACATGGTAGCTCAATGGTTCATTGGTTATTTTATTGTCACATGTACCAATGGTACCATGAAATACATTTATATCAGTGCGATTTTTGCCATACATAAAGCCAATCCCCGATTCAGTACCCCATGCTTAGAAACAACCCACTGAGTCCATATGTAATAGTCGCCTTTTTGGCAACAAGATTTTTTCCCCATCATTTCTGATATGTTTCAGTTCAGATTGGGATAAATTTGCTCATTTAAAGATTACATCTGTCACGGGTATAGTGCTGCGATTTGCAGTTAAAGCAGCTACATCTAAGAGAGCTGGTCTGAAGAAAGGTCCCAACTGGAAACATCACCTACCCACGCGTTTAGTTGGCAAACTCAATGCTAGCATTTATTTCAAGATGGCTTGTATACAAAAACAGGGATGTGATGTTGAGGCTCTATAAGGCGCTGGTAAGGCCACATTTGGAATATTGTGAGCAGTTTTGGGCACCATACCTGAGGAAGGATGTGTCGGCTCTGGAGAGGAGGTTTACAAGAATGATCCCAGGAATGAGTAGATTAACATACGTTGAGTGTTTGTTGGCACTGGGCCTGTACTCGCAGGAGTTCAGAAGAATGAGTGGGGACCTAATTGAAACATCCAGAATAGTGAAAGGCCTGGAAAGAGTGGATGTGGAGAGGATGTTTCCGCTTGTGGGAGAGTCTAGGACTGGACTGTGACCCCTTGGTCCAGAACAAGGAGTCACAGTTTAAGGATAAGGGGGAAATCTTTTAGGACCGAGATGAGGAAAACTTTTTTCACACAGAGAGTGGTGAATCTCTGGAATTCTCTCCCGCAGAAGGTAGTTGAGGCCAGTTCATTGGCTATATTTAAGAGGGAGTTAGATGTGGCCCTTGTGGCTAAAGGGATCAGGGGGTATGGAGAGAAGGCAGGTACAGGATACTGAGTTGGATGATCAGCCATGATCATATTGAATGGCGGTGCAGGCTCGAAGGGCCGAATGGCCTACTGCTGCACCTATTTTCTATGTTTCTATGTTCTATGGAGGTCACAGCCTCAGAATTAACGGACGTTTTTTTAGGAAGGAGATGAGGAGTAATTTCTTTAGTCAGAGGGTGGTGAATCTGTGAAATTCATTGCCGCAGACGGCTGTGGAAGCCAAGTCAATTGATATTTTTAAGGCAGAGATAGATAGATTCTAGATTACTATCAAAGTCAGGGTTATGGGGAGAAGGCAGGGGAATGGGGTTGAGAAGGAGCGATAGATCAGCCGTGATTGAATGGCGGAGAAGACTTGATAGGCCGAATGGCCTAATTCTTCTCCTATCACATTAGCATTCTCCAGAGATGCTGGCTAACCTCCTGAGTTACTCAAGCACTTTGTATCTCTTTTAATGTAAAGAGTGAACCTGAGCGATGGAATCAATATGACACCAAAATAACAAGCAGTCCAATTCGGAATCAGAGTTGCAAGGGAGAGGAATGGAGTTGATTATGAACAGAGATGTCACAAGGACTGAAAACAATGCCTTTGTATTTCCACAATCGGCACTAGAGCTACACACTGGGTATAAAACTGTCGCCATGAAAAGGACAGAAATGTCAACAAAGCCAAATATGAACTGTCACGTTTGACTCAGAGATGAGATTGGATTAAAAAATATAACAAGCTTGTAAATGTGCCCTAGATTCCCTGTCAGTTATTACATAATCCACGTGGTTAGAATAAGATGAGCTCTCTTTATATAAAGGCGAGTCCTAGAAATTGAAATCGTCAGCTGTGAAGCCGCCCACAGCATTATTTTCTAATTACCTGAATAAGTCTCCATCAGTACGCAGTCATTATATTCATACGTTTCATCAGCATGACAAAATCAAAAATAGCCGTTTGTTTAGTTTAGAGGCACAGCGCGGAAACAGGCCCTTCGGCCCACCAAATCCGCACAGACTAGCAATCCCCGCACATTAACATTACCCTACGCACACTTGGGACAATTTTACATTTCTACCAAGTCAAATAACCTACAAACCTGTACGTCTGGGGAGTGCTGGAGTGAACCGAAGATCTCAGAGAAAACCCCCACGCAGGTCACGGGGGGAACGCACAAACTCCGTACAGACAGCACCCGTTAGTCAGGATCGAACCCGGGTCCCTGGCGCTGTGAGGCAGCAACTATACCGCTGCCCCACCGTGTCGCCCAGTGCAGTGAAGGAGACATGGGCTTAAAGGATATAATTGTTCTGCATTTAAAGGTACATTATTGATGTGTACGAAGGAACTGCTGATGCTGGTTTACACCGATGATACACAATATGCTGAAGTAACTCAGCGGGACAGGCAGAGAAAAGGAATAGGTGACTCTTTGGGTCTAGAGCCTTCTTCACGGGAGGGGAGGGGAACAGATTCCCTCGCCCCTAACTCTCAGTCTGAAGAAGAGTCTCGACATGAAACGTCACCTGCTCCTTCTCTCCAGAGATGCTGCCTGACCCGCTGAGTTACTCCAGCACTTTGTGTCCATCTTACTGATGTGTATGTTGCATGTGCAATTAAACAAAGTTGCAAACTGGAAATCGATGAATAAATTAAAAATCTCAAGGAATTGCAAATACTAGTTTACAATAAAAATGACATAAAGTGCTGGAGTAACAGTGCATCAGGCAGCATTCCTGAAGAACATGAATAGGTGACGTTTCACATCGGAACTCTTAGAGTCATAGAGACAAACATCGTGGAAACAGGTCCTTTGGCCCAACTTGCCCACACCGACCAACATGCCTCATCTACACCAGTCCCACCTGCCTGCATTTGGCCCACATGCCTCTAAAGCCCCTATCCATGTACCTGTTTCAATGTTTCTTAAACATTGCAATAGTACCTGCCTCAACTACCTCCACTGGCAGCTTGTTCCACACACCCACTATCTTTAGGGTAATTAAAAAATCGCAGTCTGAAGCTTAGTTTCGTTTATTGTCATGTGTACCACGCTACGGTGAAGAGCCTGTAGCCAGCTACAGTGAAACGGCACAGTGAAGAAGGATCCTGACCCAAAACATCACCTTATCCATGAATGAATGAATACGTTTATTGGCCAAGTATGTTCACATACAAGGAACTTGCCTTGGTGCTCCACTCGCATGTAACAACACGTATATATAGTAGTAAACAATTAAGAATAAAACATAAAACATTAAGAATAAAACATTATAGTTTGTGAATGAAATAAAATACGAGAGCAAAAGGAGGCTACAGAATTTTGGTTGTTGAGTAGAGCTACTGCTAGTGGAAAAAAGCTGTTTTTATGTCTGGCTGTGGCAGCTTTGACAGTCCGGAGTCGCCTTCCAGATGGAAGTGATTCAAAGAGTTTGTGGCCAGGGTGAGAGGGGTCAGAGATGATCTTGCCCGCTCGCTTCCTGGCCCTTGCAGTGTACAGTTCATCAATGGGGGGAAGGTTGCAGCCAATAACCTTCTCAGCTGATCGGACAATTCGCTGCAGCCTCCGGATGTCGTGCTTGGTGGCTGAGCCAAACCAGACCATGATGGAGAAGATGAGAGACTCTACGATGGCCGTATAGAATTGGACATCCATGTATATCAGGGATGCTGCCTGACCCGCTGAATTACTCCAGCACTTTGGGAATCCTTTCTCATCTTCTATTCATGTTGCTCTCTTACCCTTTGCTACCTTTGTAAATCAACATATCTACTTTATTTAAAATTCTCTCTAAATATTATACAGCCTCAGAGGCAAAGACCACAGTTCACTGATTCTCCATTCCATCCTCCCTCTACTTGCAGACAGTGTGAAGATTTTATAAGCACACCGTTATTTTGCATGTCACAGTATTCACAGCTGCGTTAGAATCCCTCCAGACTTAACTCCTACACTAAATGAGCTGAAGAACTGCAGATTTTCTCAGCTACAACACATATTTTTAAAAAGGCCTTTGCCAGCGTTAATCCACGCAAAGCTGCAGGGCCGGATAACATCCCTGGACGCGTTTTAAGGGACTGTGCTGAGCAACTAAAAGATGGCTTTACAGACATTTTTAACATCTCACTCAGCCAGGCAGTAGTGCCCAACCGTCTCAAAAGTGCCACCATCGTCCCCGTCCCGAAGAAACCCAACCCAGCCGGTCTCAATGACTTTCGTCCAGTGGTTCTCACACCCATACTAATGAAGTGTTTTGAGCGGCTGGTCATGCAGCACATTAAAAACGGTCTCCCTGCCAACCTGGACCCACTGCAGTTCGCTTAGAGCCAACCGGTCCACAGAGGACGCAGTCTCTACAACACTCAACCTCGCACTGTCACATCTCGACCGGAAGAATACCTATGCCAGGATCCTCTTCATAGACTTCAGCTCCGCTTTTAATACAATCATCCCACAGCAGCTGGTGGAGAAGCTGAAGCTGTTGAAGGTGGACACTGACACTTGCAACTGGGTCTTTAACCTTTTGACACAGCGGCAGCAGACAGTCAGGGTGGGCAGTCGGACATCAAGAACCATCGCTGTGAGCACTGGCTCACCCCAAGGCTGTGTCCTAAGCCCCCTGCTGTTCAGTCTGCCTACTCATGACTGTACTGCCAGACTCAGCAATAATTATATCAATAGGTTCGCTGATGACACAACAGTGGTGGGTCTCACCGGTGACAACAATGAGTCGGCGTACAGGATGGAGGTGGAGCTGCTTACGGAGTGGTGCAGATCCCACAATCTCACCCTCAATGTGGAAAAGACAAAGGAAATGGTGATCGATTTCAGGAGGGCTGGAAAACACCATCACACTCCGCTGCATATTGATGGAGCTGCTGTGGAGAGGGTCAGCAGTGTGAAGTTCTTGGGACTCCACCTGGCGGATGACCTGACCTCTACGACCAACACCACAGCAGTGATCAAAAGAGCTCAGCAGCGGCTCCACCTTCTCCGGAGACTAAGGAAAGCAGGTCTCCCTACTGTTCATCTAAGGACTTTCTGCAGGGGCACCATCGAGCGTATATTGACCTACGGCATCACTTCCTGGTTTGGGAGCTGCAAGGCTTATGAGCAAAACCAACTCAACAGGATAGTGAAGTCCGCCAGCAGGATCATTGGTGCCCCGCTCCCTTTCCTGTTGGAGATCTATCAGAAGCGGAGCATCAGCAGAGCCATCTCATTATCAAGGACCCCTATCATCCATCACACCACATCTTCTCCATTCTGCCATCTGGGAAGAGGTACAGGAGCATCAGCTGCAAAACCAGCAGGATGCTACACAGGCAATAAGACTGGTTAACGGACTGTGTCCCCTCCCCATATATCATACACCAACACATCTAACCTCGCCCATACTTTGACAGCTAGGCACCTGTCAAAGTAAAGCCACTGTTCGGTCTGAATGTCTGTTTTTATTTCAATTTTTAGGCCTATTTTAGATATGGTAATTTTAATTTTTTTAAAGCTATATGTATTTATTCTGTTTTTATTAACCGCACTGATGGGAACTGATTGAGAAACAATTTTTTCGTTTCATCTGTGTATGTAAGTACTCAGTTAAAATGACATTAAAGTAAATACTGAATACTGAATACTATTTTGGTTTAGTTTATTGTCACGTGTACCGAGGTACAGTGAAAAGCTTTTGTTGTGCGTTATCCAGTCAGCAGAAAGGCAATACAGGATTACAATCAAGTTATTTAGTATATAGATACATAATAAGGGAATAATATTGAGTGCAAGGTAAAGCCAGCAAAGTCCCGGTTAAGGATAGCCCGACGGTCACCAGAGATAGGGTACACAAAATTGCTGGGGAAACTCAGCGGGTGCAGCAGCGAAGGAAATAGGCGACGTTTCGGGCCGAAACCCTTCTTCAGACTGATGGGGGGTGGGGGGGGGGGAAAGAAAGAAGGAAAAGGGGAGGAGGAGGAGGAGCCCGAGGGCGGGCGGATGGGAGGGTGGAGGGTCACCAGAGATAGGTGGTTGTTCCGCACTGCTCTCTGGTTGTGGTAGGATGATTCAGTTGCCTGATAGCAGCTTATTTTAACAGCATGTTTTAGTGTTTTGCTCATGATGATGTCCTGATGCTGAAGAGCGTTTAGGGTGGTGTAAGTGGGCGGCATTGTGGCGCAGTGGCAGAGTTGCTGCCTTACAGCGCTTGGAGCGCCGGAGACCCGGGTTCGATCCTGACTACGGGTGCTGCCTGTACAGAGTTTGTACGTTCTCCCCATAACCTTTTCTTGGACCATGTTCTTCGGTCTCCTCCCACACTCCAAAAATGTACAGGTTTGTAGGTTAATTGGCTTGGTGCACGGGTAAATTGTCCCTAGTGTGTGAAGGATAGTGTTAATGTGTGGGGATCACTGGTCGATGTGGGCCAAAGGGCCTGTTTCTGCGCTGTATCTCTAAACTAAACTATTGCTTTATTAAATGTATTTGAACTAATTAACATTAAAAAGAAAACATTAAGAAACAAGAAAAATGAATCATCCTATCATACCTCAGCAGTAAATTTGATAAGGTTCCACATGGTACACAACTCTAGAACGTTAGATTGCATGCGATCCAAGGAGAGATAGCTGAATGGATAGAGAATTAGCTTCAAATCTTATACACCTCTCTCTATATGATCACCCCTCATCCTTGTCTAAGGAATAAAGTCCAAGCCTGCTCAACCTCTCCCTCTAGTTCAGGCCTCGAGTCCTGAAAAGTGGCAGAAATTACGGTATAGGATCTGTTCATTATAGAGAATGGCAAGGTGGTAAGTAATGGCTAATGGAACTCCCCTTGTTGCCTGGGGGCGGAACTGATGAGAGTAGAACTGATGAGAGAAGAAGATGAGAGAAGAACGAACCCGACTTGGTTGAGAGCCTCTCAGTGGGACAGGCAGCATCTGTGGAGAGAAGGAATGGGTGGCGTTTCCTTTCTTCGTCTCGACCCGAAACCCATCATTCCTTCTCTTCAGAGATGCTGCCTGTCCCACTGAGTTACTCCAGCATTTTGTCTACCTTTGGTTTAAACCAGCATCTGCAGTTCCTTCCTACATGGTTGAGAGCCTTTCCAATTAGGCAAATCTATTGTTAACAAAAAATTAAGTTATTTCTGAAATAGATGTTGGGACATCAAAATAGGTATAACAGAGTCACACAAACTGGGAGAATGAAATTGAATTCTTCAAAGGAGTTAGATGAGATGGAAGAAAAAAACTATGGAACTGCTAACCTTGGTTGCTAACTTAACCTCTTAAATGGAGATGAAGCATTCGTGCAGCAGTAGAGTTGTTGCCTTATGGCAGCAGACACCTGGGTTCCTGACTATACGGGTGCTCGCTGTACGGAGTTTGTACGTTCTCCCTGTGACCAACGAGAGAGTGTGAGATTAATCCCTGGTGCTTGTCTGTGGTACAAGGATAAGTAAGAGGAGGTGTCTGAGAGTTATCACCTGGCCTCAGCCTCAGTGCGCCAGACTACCCCGGCACCTCCCTTGTCGGTGGGTTTGATTATAATGTCGGGATTGGTGCAGAGTGAGAGGAGGGGAGGGCTGCCGTTCAGAGGGGGTGAGGTTTGAGTAGGTCAGGGGAGTGGAAACGTTGAGACCGTTGATGTCACGCCGGCAGTTAGAAAATAAAAACGTCTAGAGAGGGTAGAAGGCCATTCGGCGGAGTCCAAGAGGAGGGGGACTGGTGGAGATGGGAGACTGGGTGGTGTGGACTCCTTCCCTTAGAAAAAGGTACAGAGACGGAGGCGACAGAAGAAAAGCTCAAGAAGGGTCTCGCCCCAAAATGTCACCCATTCCTTCTCTCCAGAGATGCTGCCTGTCCCGCTGAGTTACTCCAGCTTTTTGTGTCTATCCCTTTGACCATGTGGGTTTTCTCCGGATGTTCCGGTTCCCTCCAACACTCCAAAGACGTACAGATTTGTAGGTTAATTTCGTTTCGGTAAAAATTGGAAATTGTCCCCGATGTTTAGGATAGTGTTAGGTGGGCCGAAGGGCCTGTTTCTGCGCTGTATCTTGAAGCTGTCAAGAAAGAAAGATTAAAATATGGGCCATGTGAAAGTGACACCAGCGTGGTTACTGACAGCAAAACTGATGAAACGTCTATACAGTCATAAATATATTGGAAAAAGAGAGGTAGAACTGACAACAGGTGAGCAGCACTTCTATTGAAAGAAAAGGCAAAGGATAACAGCAAAGGAGTATAAAACTTTGAGAGGAATAGATAGGGTAAATGCACAGTCTTTTACCCAGAGTAGGGGAATCAAAAACCTGAGGACATAGGTTTAAGATGAGGGGGAAAAATTTAATAGGAACGCAAGGGGTAATTTTTTTATACCCAAAGGGTGGTGGGTGGATGGAACAAGCTGCCGGAGGAGGTAGTTGAGGCAGGGACTATCCCAACGTTTAAAAACCATTTGGACAAGTACATGGATTGGACAGGATTGGAGGGATATGGGTCAAACACAGGGAGGTGGGACTACTATAGATGGGGCATGTTGGTCGCTATGGGCAAGTTGGGCCGAAGGACCTGTTTCATTCTGTATCACTCTATGATATTCAAGCCAATCTCATGTGGAAAGGAGGTTGAAGTGGGACTACATATAAATTAAGGCAGAGGTGTCATAATATAATTGGGGAATATTCAACAAAGGATTAAAGCACAGCATGGCCAAATGGGCAAATTAAAATGCCATTAATATTTTGAACCAGATTCTGACACTGGAAGGCATTTTACATCAACACCATTTTATTTAATTCTGCTTTATGTATTCTGCTTAATATTTATTATTCTCATTCCGATCTGTAGTAATTTATTCAGACCACAGGCAGATGCTACATTAGCAAAATAAATATATCATGAGTCATAGGCTATACTACTGCACAGGGGATAAGATACCTACTCAGCAAGTAAACAGAGCAACGGCGATCACTAAATGAATTAAGTCTATTGTTTTGATAACAGAGAGGAATTTAATTTAAGAGAGGAAACCACCAACAGATAAGGGTATACAACAGGGCGCGGCAGTAGAGTTGCTGCCTTACAGCTCCAGAGACCCGGGTTCAATCCTGACTACGGCTACTGTCTGTACGGAGTTCATACGTTCTCCCCCAATCTCCACCTTGACTTGCGTGGGTTTTCTCCAGGCGCTCCGGTTTCCTCCCACACACCAAAGACGCACAGGTTTCGAGGTTAAATTGTCTTTGGTAAGAATTGTAAATTGTCCCTAGTGTGTAGGGTAGGACTAGTGTCTGGGGATGGCTAGTCGGCGCGGAGTCGGTGGGCCAAAAGGCCAGTTTCTACTAGTTAAAAACTATAAAAATCTTGAAAGAACATAAATCAGTGTTTGACCGTCCAATGCAAGGAATTGCAAGGAATTGCAATCATTCCTTCTAATTTTTGGTTTAAAAATTGATCTCCAATTTCCAAATGCTGCATAAATATCAAACTCTGCCAGGAATTCTCCTGCATTATCCTAACATAGATGTCAAGCAAACGGAACTGAATTCCAGAGATGTGTGAGTGAGCGTGACTAGCTGTAACATGAAGGCAACGTCTGACCAAATATAGCCTCAAAGCATCAGATGAAAACTTTCCTTCAAAAACATAGAACAGTATTGAAGATAGACACAAAAAACTGGAGTAACTCAGCGGGACAGGAATGGGTGACGTTTCGAGGGTCGAGACCCTTCTTCAGACTGAAAGTCCCGGGAAAGGGAAACGAGAGATATAGACGATGATGTAGAGCAGGGGTTCCCAACCTTTTTTGTCCCGTTTACCACTGGCAACTTTAATAGCACATAACTATGTTATTTCACTTATTTATGTAGTTCAAGTTCAAGTGAGTTTATTGTCATGTGTCCCTGTATAGGACAATGAAATTCTTGCTTTGCTTAAGCACACAGAAAATAGTAGGCATTTACTACAAAACAGATAAATGTGTCCATATACCATGATATAAATATATACACACATGAATAAATAAACTGATAAAGTGCAAATAGCAGAAAGTGGTTATTAATAATCAGAGTTTTGTCCGAGCCAGGTTTAATAGCCTGATGGCTGTGGGGAAGTAGCTATTCCTGAACCTGGTTGTTGCAGTCTTCAGGCTCCTGTACCTTCTACCTGAAGGTAGCAGGGAGATGAGTGTGTGGCCAGGATGGTGTAGGTCTTTGATGATACTGCCAGCCTTTTTGAGGCAGCGACTGCGATAAATCCCCTCGATGGAAGGAAGGTCAGAGCCGATGATGGACTGGGCAGTGTTTACTACTTTTTGTAGTCTTTTCCTCTCCAGGACGCTCAAATTGCCGAACCAAGCCACGATGCAACCGGTCAGCATGCTCTCTACTGTGCACCTGATGATGAACAACTAATGATGAACAGATACCGGTATACCAGAACCAAACACAGTCAGGTAATGAGAAATAATATGTACAAATCCAGAATCAACAAATTTACCCCCTGGGTAGGTGAAATTTACCCCCTGGGGGTAAACTTACCCCAGGTTGGGAACCCTTGATGTAGAGAGACATAGAACAATGAATGAAAGATATGCAAAAAAAGTATCGATGATAAAGGAAACAGGCCATTGCTAGCTGTTTGTTTGGTGAAAACGATAAGCTGATGCGACTAGGGCCAGTACAGTACAGCACAGGAACAGTCCCTTTGGCCCACAATATCTGTGTCGAACACGATGATAAGACCAACCCTTATCTGCCTGCACATAATCCATATCCTTCCATTCTCTGCATATCCATGTGCTTATCCAAAACTCCCTTCAATGCCACTATCGTACAGACTTCAACCACCACACCTGGCAGGGTGTTGCATGCAATCACCACCCTCTGCATAAATAACTTGCCCTGAATATCTCCTTTCAACTTTACCCCACTCTCCTTAAACCTATGCCCTGTAGTATTTGATATATCTAACCTGGGAAGAGGATTCTGACTGTCTACCCTGAACTACTAACTACCCTGTTGGTGACCCTCGGATTATCTTTACTGGCTTTACCTTGCACTAAACGTTATTCCCTTATCATGTATCTGTACACTGAGAATGGCTCAATTGTGATCATGTATTGCCTTTCTGCTGACTGGTCAGCATGCAACAAAAGCTTTTCATTGTGCCTCAGTACAACAAACTAAACTAAACTATCTATGTCTCTCATAATGTTAAATATTTTGGCTGGAGATATTCCTGGCATTGAAGAACATGTCTGTGATTTTTGGAGGTCATTCATCTCAACACAAGACACTGCCGCAATAGTTTCTCCAGGCAATATCTCATGGCCACCACATTGAGTGGTCCCTTCACAGATCTTCACTCATGAAGACCAGAAGCAGTATGGACAATATTACCAGGCAGGTAATATTCACAGCGACATCTACATCTCATTCACTGACCATCTCCATAAGGATGCCAAACCACTTCCTTGCAATCATGCTTGACTAATCTTTTGGAATTTTTTGAGGATATAACCTGTAGAATGGATAAGGGAGAGCCAGCAGATGTGGTGTATCTGGACTTTCAAAAAGCATTTGATAAGGTCCCACACAAAAGATCAGTGTGCAAAATTAGAGCACATGGTTTTGGGGGTAGGGTATTGATGTGGATAGAGAACTGGTTGGCAGACAGGAAGCAAAGAGCAGGAATTAACAGGTCCTTTTCAGAATGGCAGGCAGTGACCAGTGGGGTGCTGCTGGGACCCCAGTTGTTTACAATATATATATTAACGATTTAGACGAGGGAATTAAATGTGACATCTCCATGTTTGCGGATGACACAAAGCTGGGTGGCAGTGTGAGCTGCGAGGAGGATGCTATGAGGCTGCAGGATGACTTGGATAGGTTGGGTGAGTGGGCAGAAACATGGCAGATGCAATATAATGTGGATAAATTTGAGGTTATCCACTAGTGGCAAGAACAGGAAGGCAGATTATTATCTGAATGGTGTCAGATTAGGAGAAGAGGAGGTGCAACAAGACCTGGGTGTGCTTGTAAGTCAGTCACTGAATGTAAGATGTAAGCAGTACAGCAGGCAGTGAAGAAAGCATGGTGGCCTTCATTGCAAGATGATTTGAGTTTAGGAGCAAGAAGGTCCTACTGCAGTTGTACAGGGCCCTGGTGAGACCGCACCTGGAGTATTGTGGGCAATGTTGGTCTCCTAATTTGAGGAAGGACATTATTGCTATTGAGGGAGTGCAGCGTAGGTTCACCAGGTTAATTCCCGGGATGGCAGGACTGACATATGATGAAAGGATGGGTCGACTGGGCTTGCATTCACTGGAATTTAGAAGGATGGGGGGATCTTATAGAATCATATAAAATTCTTATTGGATTGGACAGGTTAGATGCAGGAAAAATATTCCCGACGTTGGGGGAATCCAGAACCACAGTTTAACAATAAGGGATAGACCATTTAGGACTGAGATGAGGAAAACCTTTTTCACCCAGAGAATTGTGAATCTGTGGAATTCTTTGCCACAGAAAGCAGCGGGGGCCAATTCACTGGATGTTTTCAAGAGAGAGTTAGATTTAACTCTTAGAGCTAACGGAATCAAGGGAATTGGGGGAAAAAAGCAGAAACGGGGGTACTGATTTTAGATGATCAGCCATGATCATATTGAATGGCGGTGCTGGCTCAAAGTTTCGAATGGCCTAGTTCTGCACCTATTTTTCTATGTTCTATGTTTCAAAATTCATCGACTAAGCAATACATGCGGGCATTGTTAGTGAGGCCCATGTTCAGTGAATATCTAGTGAATACATTTTAATATGTCTCAACCCCATTTTCTTGCCTCTCCCCATAACCCCGACACCCGTACTAATCAAGAATCCATCTGTCTCCACCTTCACAATGTCCATTGACTTGGCCTCCACAGCCTTCTGTGGCAATGAATCCCACACATTCACCAACCTCTGACTAAAGAAATTCCTCTTCATCTCCTTTCTAAAGGTACATCCTTTTACTCTGACGCTATGATATAGAAATTGACTTGGAACATGTTTTGGCTGTTGGAATGAAGACTTAACAAGGTAACCAAAGATGTCAATAAAATTAGTTTGAGAATTTCAAAACATAACAGAGGATGTTCACGACATAAATACAAGATGACATGAACTTACTGGTGTCCTTCAAACTACTCGAGGAAGACAGAGCACAGGACAGATGAGGGGTGATCTTATAGAAGTGTATAAAATCGTCAGAGAGATAGGGAAAATGCAGTATTTTACCAAGTAGGGGAATCGAGAACCAGAGGGCATGGGTTTAGGGTGAGGGGGAAAGATTTAATGGGAACCTGAGGGGCAGCATTTTATACATAAAGGGTGGCACGAGCTGCCGGAGAAGGTTGTTGAGGCTGGTACTATCACACAGTTTTAAGAAATGTTTAGACAGGTATATGGATAGGATAGGTTTTGAGGGAGGTGGGACAAGTGTAGATCGGGCATGCTGGTTGGCGTGGGCAGGTTGGGCCGAAGAAGTTGTTGAAGTCATGGACTCTATGACTTCTACAAGGTATTGGAATAGTGAGGGAGAAGAGAACTTATTTCATAAGAACAGAACTAGGCCATTTGAATCATCATGCCTGTCCTTTTATTTTATTTAATCTTGATTGATTTGCCCTTCAGTGAATATACCTGCTTGGCTCCATTTCCTTCTCAAACCCATCAGTTGCGCTCTTCAACATTCAAATTGTCTCACTCTGTACAACTAATGAACGATGCAGTTGATCAAGAAACGGCAGTCTACTTTGATGAGATGCCCTCTCACATAGACAGACAGACCAGAACTAATTGCTAGTTATGCTCTGTCATTTCAGTAGGCACTCAGATGAAATGAATTGCCACAATGGCCTTTATCGTTTCTGCATGGTTATCAAATAATAAATCCGCAGATGCCAACATATTCAACTGAAAAGAACTGAAAATACTATTCACGCTGCTAATTTGTAAATTGAAAAATGGACTCTATGGGAAGTCTACATGTTTCTGTAAGTGTGTGAAGTATTGAGGAGAAGATGTGAAAAGAGAGCAGTCCTGAGCTACTATCTACCACTTTGGAGACCCTCGGACTATCCTTGATCAGACTTTACTGCCTTATCTTCCGTTAAACGTTATTCCCTTATCGTGTATCCGTACTCTGTGAACGGCTCGATGGTAATCATGTATTGTCTTTCTGCTGGCTGGTTAGCAGGTAACAAGAGCTTTTCGCTGTACCTCGGTACATGTGACAATAAACAAAACTAAAAAGGAAACTGAGACAGAGATGCCAATTTTTACAACCTTGTCTCGACACACAATTTTCCCGAAGGCTTTCCAAAGTTGGAAAGGCTACAGAGAGGATGTACGAGGATGATGCCAGGACACGAGGGCCTGAGCTATAGGGAGAGGTTGAGCAGGCTGGGGCTTTTTTCCTTGGAGCACAGGAGGATGTGGGGTGATCTTATAGAGGTGAACAAAATCGTAAGAGGAATAGATCGGAATACAGGCACAGAGTCTCTTGCCCAGAGTAGGGGAATCGAGAACCAGAGGACATAAGTTTTATTGTGATGGCGCAAAAGATTTAACAGGAATCTGAGGGGGTAACATTTTCACACAAAGGGTTTCAGGTGAATGGACCAAGCTACCGGAGGAGGTAGTTGAGGCAGGAACTATCGCAACGTTTAAGAAACAATTAGATAGATACATGGATAGAATGGGTTTAGAGAACATAGGCCTTCACTGCCTTCTGAGGCAGAACATTCCACAGATTCACAACTCTCTTGGTGAAAAAGTTTTTCCTCATCTCCGTTCTAAATACCCATTATTCTTAAACTATGGCCCCTGGTTATGCACTCCCCCAACATTGGGAACATGTTTCCTGCCTCTAGCATGTCCAAACCCTTAATCATCTTATATGTTTCAATAAGATCCCCTCTCACCCTTCTAAATTCCAGAGTATACAAGCCCATATCCCCTCACCACTATTTTTAAGAGCCCTATCTAGCTCTCTATTGAAAGCATCCACAGAACCTGCCTACTGTGTTTATATTAAATAATCAATACATGATTATCCTCTAGCCATTTGCACTATTAGAGTCACGTGGGAACCCCATGTTCAGACATTATTATTATGGCAAGGCACCGCTACAACGGCATTGTTACTGCCCTCAGCATTAATATTACATAAGTGGTTAGGAACTGTAATTACTGATCGCAGGCCAGCATTACTTAATGGGACATTTTAAAGGGAACATCTTAAAGGGAACAAACATTATGTCCACAGATGGTGCTGGAAGCCACTGTGCCAAGAGTATCACAAGTCACAGAACTAAGCACGGTGGCGCAGCAGTAGAGTTACTGTTATTCAGCACTTGCAGCGCCGAAGACCCGGGTTCGATCCCGACTATGGGTGTTGTCTGTACGGAGTTTGTACGTTCTCCCCGTGACCTGCGTGGGTTTTCTCCGAGATCTTTGGTTTCCTCCCACACTCCAAAGACGTGCAGGTTTGTAGGTCAAGTGGCTTGGTATGTGTAGGATAGTGCTAATGTGCAAGGATCGCTGGTCAGTGCAGACTCGGTGGGCTGAAGGACCTGTTTCCGTGCTGTATTTCTAAATTAAACTAAACTAAACTAAACTAAGCCAGCCTCCTGATTATGAGATGTTAACAAAATCATGCGAGGAATAGATCGGGTAGATGCACAGAGTTCATAAGTTATAGGAGCAAAATTAGGCCATTCGGCCCATCAAGTCTACTCTGCCATTCAATCATGGTTGATCTATCTTTCCCTCTCAACCATATTCTCCTGCCTTCTCCCCATAATCCCTGACATGCATACTAATCAAGTTTTTTGCCCAGAGTAGGGGAATTGAGGACCAGAGGACAGAGGTTGAAGGTGAGGGGGGAAAGATTTCATAGGAACCTGAGGGGTAACTTTTTCACACAAAGGTGGGTGTATGGAACAAGCTGCCAGAGGAGGTGCTTAAGGCAGGGACTATCCCAACATTTAAGAAACAGTTAGACAGGTACATGGATAGGAGCGGTTTGGAGGGATATGGACCAAACGCGGGCAGGTGGGACTAGCGTAGCTGGGAAATTCCACACTGCATTACTCTATGTCTCTGAGACTATAACATCTCGTAAATCATCTCTGCACCCTTTCCAGCTTGAAAATCCACCTTAAATCTACTTGCTCTAATTGTTAATCCCTTTACCCTGTATCTGTACACTGTGGACGGCTCAATTGTAATCATGTATAATAATAATCATGATAATAAACTTTATTACGGACTCAAGGTCCAGACAAGGGGCAACATTACATTAAAAATGCATTGCATATCAAATATCATAAATACATATAAAATCTTGGTATATCATTTATAAAAACATCATAATTTATATATTTTTTAAACACAATACTTAAGTTAAAAATCCAGATTAAAAGATGATCAATGTCCTACAACGAGACAACGATACCAGTGTCTCCACAGCTGGGATTCGTAGCGTGTAGTGCTAACCCTTATGTTTGTCAAGGCCATAATAAGCACATTTTTAGAGTCATTTATCCTGCAAATGAATTTATACATGTGGTGTCTTAGGATAGCTTCTAAAGTACTGACTCCTGCAGCCACAAACATATTACTGGCACTACACCATCTAGGTTGCCTTAGCAGTGTTCTCATGGCATCGTTATATGCCACCTTTAGTCTCTGCATACTTGTCTTTAAATAGTTCGACCACAGGTGCGCAGTGTAGAGTGGTGTGCAGTATGCTCTAAATAGCGACACCTTCACCACATCTGCACACGCACCAAATCTACGCAAGAGGATATTCGCCTGTACATACAGCATGCGTCGTTGTCTATAAATATCCTCATCATCTATCATTTGTTCTGTAATAATATGCCCTAGATATTTTATCTTATTACAGACACTAAGATTGTTGTCAGACAATTTAAAATCAGGATATTTTAGGCATTTATCCTCTTTGGTTCTACAGATCATAACAGCACTCTTACTAGCATTATATTTAATGTCATGTTCCACACCATACACAGAACATATAGTAAGGAGCTGCTGGATACCAGCGCTAGATGGACTAAAGACCACAAGATCATCTGCATACATAATATGGTTCACTAAAATATTACCAATCACGCACCCAGTGTTACAGGCTTTCAATTGTTTAGACAGATCATCAATATATAGATTAAAAAGGACTGGGGACAAAATTCCCCCTTGTCTAACACCATTGCTAACCCCAAATGGGGCTGAGACCCTATTGCCCCATTTTATTTGCATAGTCTGGTGGGCATACCAGTAGGCCAGAATTCTAACAATGTATTCAGGCACCCCTCTTTGACTCATTTTACCAAGCAGCTAGTCCGTGCCGAACACGTATTCTCCCCTAGTCCCATATACCTGCGCTCAGACCATAACCCTCCATTCCTTTCCCGTCCATATAACTATCCAATTTATTTTTAAATGATAAAAACGAACCTGCCTCCACCACCTTCACTGGAAGCTCATTCCACACAGCCACCACTCTCTGAGTAAAGAAGTTCCCCCTCATGTTACCCCTAAACTTCTGTCCCTTAATTCTCAAGTCATGTCCCCTTGTTTGAATCTTCCCTACTCTCAGTGGGAAAAGCTTATCCACGTCAACTCTGTCTATCCCTCTCATCATTTTAAAGACCTCTATCAAGTCCCCCCTTAACCTTCTGCGCTCCAAAGAATAAAGCCCTAACTTGTTCGACCTTTCTCTGTAACTTAGTTGCTGAAACCCAGGCAACATTCTAGTAAATCTCCTCTGTACTCTCTCTATTTTGTTGACATCCTTCCTATAATTACGCGACCAAAATTGTACACCATACTCCAGAATTGGCCTCACCAATGCCTTGTACAATTTTAACATTACATCCCAACTTCTATACTCAATGCTCTGATTTATAAAGGCCAGCACACCAAAAGCTTTCTTTACCACCCTATCTACATGAGATTCCACTTTCAGGGAACTGTGCACAGTTATTCCCAGATCCCTCTGTTCACCTGCATTCTTCAATTCCCTACCATTTACCATGTACGTCCTATTTTGATTTGTCCTGCCAAGATGTAGCACCTCACACTTATCAGTATTAAACTCCATCTGCCATCTTTCAGCCCACTCTTCCAACTGGCATAAATCTCTCTGTAGATTTTGAAAATTTACTGTACAAATAAAAAACTTGTACATGCCTTTATTAATAGTAGGCTAGATTATTGTAACGGTCTCCTTGCAGGTCTTCCAAAAAAACTGTCAGGCAGCTACAGCTTGTTCAGAACGCTGTTGCTAGAGTTCTAACAAAGACCAAAAAATTTGAACACATTACACCAATTCTTAAATCCTTACATTGGCTCCCTGTATGTCAGAGAATTGATTTTAAAATCCTGCTGCTCACCTATAAATCACTACATGGTTTAGGGCCAAAGTATATCACTGACATGCTTCCACTATATAAGCCTTCTAGACCGCTAAGATCTTCTGAAACCAATCTGCTAGTGATTCCCAGAGTAAATACAAAACATGGGAAAGCAGGATTTAGTTACTATGCATCAAATAGCTGGAATAAACTTCCTGAAGATTTAAGACTTGCCTCAACTTTGACCACTTTTAAAACAAGGCTGAAAACTTTTATGTTTACTTTAGCTTTCAGCTAAATCTTAACTACATTGCACTTTTAACTTTTGCACTTTTTATAATGCATTTTTAATTTTGCTTTTCTTTTCTTTTAGTTCTTCTATTTTATTTCATTTTATTATTTCATTTATTGTATGACATGTTTTTATGTGAAGCACTTTGAGTCTGCCTCGTGTATGAAATGTGCTATATAAATAAAGTTGCCTTGCCTTGCTTTGCCTTCATTATCCACAACCCCACCTATCTTAGTATCATCTGCATACTTACTAATCCAATTTACCACACCATCATCCGGATCATTGATGTACATGACAAACAACAGTGGACCCAACACAGATCTCTGTGGCACCCCACTAGTCACTGGCCTCCAACCTGACAAACAACTCTCTGGCATCTCCCATTCAGCCACTGTTGATTCCATCTTGCTACTCCACCATTAATACCCAACAATTGAACCTTCTTAACCAACCTTCCGTGAGGAACCTTGTCAAAGGCCTTACTGAAGTCCATATATACAACATCCACTGCTTTACCCTCATCAATTTCCCGAGTAACCTCTTCAAAACATTCAAGATGATTAGTCAAACATGACCTTCCAGGCACAAATCCATGTTGACTGTTCCTAATCAGACCCTGTTTATCCAGATGCTTATATATATTATCTCTAAGTATCCTTTCCATTAATTTACCCACCACTGACGTCAAACTAACAGGTCTATAATTGCTAGGTTTACTCTTAGACCCCTTTTTAAACAATGGAACAACATGCGCAGTACGCCAATCCTCCGGCACCATTCCCGTTTCTAATGACATTTGAAATATTTCTGTCATAGCCCCTGCTATTTCTACACTAACTTCCCTCAATGTCTTAGGGAATATCCTGTCCGGACCTGGAGACTTATCCACTTTTATATTTCTCAAAAGTGTCAGTACTTCCTCTTCTTTGAATCTCATAGTTTCCATAGCTACTCTACTGTTTCCCTTACCTCACATAATTCAATATCCTTCTCCTTGGTGAATACCGAAGAAAAGAAATTGTTCAATATCTCCCCCATCTCTTTTGGCTCTGCAGATAGCTGTCCACTCTGACTCTCTAATGGACCAATTTTATCCCTCGTTATCCTTTTGCTATTAATATAGCTGTAGAAACCCTTTGGATTTACTTTCACCTTACTTGCCAAAGCAACCTCATATCTTCTTTTAGCTTTTCTAATTTCTTTCTTAAGATTCTTTTTACATTCTTTATACTCCTCAAGCACCTAATTTACTCCATGCTGCCTATAATTATTGTAGATCTCTCTCTTTTTCCGAACCAAGTGTCCAATTTCCCTTGAAAACCATGGCTCTTTCCAATTTTTACTATTTCCTTTCAACCGAACAGGGACATAAAGATTCTGTACTCTTAAAATTTCACCTTTAAATGTCCTCCATTTCTCTTCCACATCTTTCCCATAAAACAAACTGTCCCAATTTTTGTTGTCATTGAGAGAATTGAGTTTGTCCAAGTCTTGCTTCGCTAAGAATGTCTCTTGCATACATAGTATGTCACAGTTCTCCAGGAGGTTGTCAACAACTGAGCGGCGAGCTTTATCCCCTGCGCTCTGGCCCAAACGCAGGCCACGACAATTGTACGATAGTACTCAAATGTTCATTTAGCGAGACTAGTGAGTGCCCCTAGCACCAGCAGGTATACTCATTCCCCCCGCGGCAGGCGCGGTGCTTGATCCGATGACTCCAACCCTGCGCGGCTCGTATAGTCTTTCCGCTGACAGGATAGCACACAACAAAAGCTTTTTACTGTACCTCGGTTATACGTGACAATAAACGAAACTAAAATAAAAAGGACGTGTGAATGAAATGCCTGATGCATTAGTCGCTGCAGAAAGCCCGAGTGTATTGAGAAAGAGCACGGAGTCATCCAGCTCCAATCGTACAATCAACAAACCTATGCTGGTGGAACTCAGCGGCTCAAGGAATTGCCAACACTTCAGGTTAAAACCGTGCTTCAGGACTAAGTGGAGTTAGCCAGCAAGGTAGCCTGTATAAAGAAGAGAGGGGGAGTGGTGAGACAGGGGCCAGTGGTGGATGCAAAGGGATGAAGGATGATGAGGGCAGATGGAATTAGTTTCGGGTGGATTTGCAAGACAGAGGCAGCTGGATAATGGATGGACACAAAAGTGGGTGGTTTTGCAGATAGTGAAGATGGTTGTCAAAAATTGTAGCGGGATCTTGATCGGTTGGGCCTATAAGATATTGCATATCTTTCATTCATTTGTTCCATATCTCTCTCTATATCACTGTCTATATCTCTTGTTTCCCTTTCCCCTGACTCTCAGTCTGAAGAACGGTCTCGACCTGAAACGTCACCTATTCCTTTTCTCCAGAGATGCTGCCTGACCCGCTAAGTTAACGCCAGCTTTTTGTGTCTACCTT
The DNA here is from genome assembly GCF_010909765.2 of Amblyraja radiata. Classification (NCBI taxonomy): domain Eukaryota; kingdom Metazoa; phylum Chordata; class Chondrichthyes; order Rajiformes; family Rajidae; genus Amblyraja; species Amblyraja radiata. Next base: position 118,451,751 of record NC_045957.1, read on the forward strand.
TGGTGAAATTAGTAGATGGGTTGAACTGAGAGGGGGAAGAGGAGGGTCAGAGGTGACGATGGGGGGGGGTAAAAACTGTAATATTCTGTCCGATGCAGATGACTCAGATTCTGGATAATTCTTTTTAAAAAAGGCTGATAATTCACAAGTTGGAAAACCTATTTTGGCATTTGCTATTGGTCTGGTGTTTTCCACCCATTTTGGACAAGGGAGTTCATTTGTGGCGACAACACAATGAGCTAAATGTTTGTAACGGAGAGGAAGAATTTCTTAGTAGAATGGAGATGAGTAAGCAGCAGCTAGTGAGAAAATCTCAGATGACTGAACCATACATGAGCTCATTCACTAAGAGTGGTGACGTATTTCAAATGGAGAAACTCGAGATTAAAACAGTTTATGTACATAGATTGAAGACTCGCATATCTATTTCACCGACGTGGCTTCCTAAATTGGCTCCGGTATGCTGCCAAAATATAGACCCAGATATTTAAATATAGACCCAGATATTTATTCATCCTGGACTCAATACGCTCTTGGCTGATTTCCCATTTTCTTGAGCTTGTTTAAAACTCTGCTCCCTATATCTTGTGTAGGAAGGAACAGAAGATGCCGGTTTACACCAAAGATAGACACAAAACGCTGGAGTAACTCAGCGGGTCAGGCAGCATCTCCGGAGAAAAGGAATAGGTGACCCTTCTTCAGGCCTAAGGGCCTGATTCCCTTCTGTATATTTCCATATTCTAATTCTGGCCCTAAAACCTTGCTCATTTGGACACGTCTCCATATTACGAAGGTGCCTAAAACCCACCTCCTTGACCAGACTTCGGTCACCTATCCTAACGTCTTTCTCTCTTGCTCATGACTAATCTTCAGTTTTGTTCAGTCACTTGTAAAACATAATTGGGTTCAAAATACCAAGGGGAGTTTCATAGTAGCTGAATTAGCAAAGGCAGAACCCAAATTGCTTTATGGTTAAATTTTAATCGATTTTTCACTTGTTCCTCTAAAATGTTATGATAATGTCCCCCTTAAATGCCCTGGGCATTCCATTATGTACAAAGAACTGCAAGCATGCAGATTGATATCGTGGTAAAATAATTTTGAATGCACATCAATATAAAACTAGCAAAATAACTAATCCTAACCTGAAGGTAATGTGCAACAAATCATAGAATCACACAGCATGGAAACAGGCACGTTGGCCCAGCTTGCCCACACTGACCAACACGTAGCGTCCACATTAATCCCACTTGCCTCCGCCCCCCCAAAATTGACTTATCCATGTACCTGTCTAAAAGTCCCTTCCTCAACTACTTCCACTGGTAGCTCACCACCCTCTGTATGAAATGTGAAGAAATGCAAAATCCCAGGCTAGATATGTACAAGATAGGGCGGCACAGTGAAGCAGCGGTGGAGTTGCTGCCTTACAGTGCCAGAGACCCGGGTTCAATTCTGACCACGGGTGCTGTCTGTGCGGAGTTTGAATATTCTCCCCATGACCAGGGGTTATGGGGAGAAGGCAAGAGAATGGGGTTGAGAGGGAAAGATAAACAAGCCATGATTGAATGAATGGAGGAGTAGACTTGATGGGCCGAATGGCCTAATGCTGCTCCGATAACTTATGATCATGTGGGTTTTATCCGGGTGCTCCGGTTTCCTCCCACATTCCAAAAACGTGCAGGTTTGTAGATTATTTGGCTTCTGTAAATTATCCCCAGTGTGTAGGATAGAACTAGCCACAGAAAGCTATGGAGGCCAATTCAATGTATATTTTTAGGTGGAGATTGATAGGTTCTTAATTGTACGGGTGTGAGAAGTTATGGGGAGAAGGCAGGAGAATAAGATGGAGAGGGAAATGTAGATCAGCCATGATTGAAAGGCAGAGTAGACTTGATGGGCTGAATGGCGTAATTCTGCTTCTATAACTTATGAAGTTATGACACAAGGTGTTATGTGGAGTGATTTTAAAAGTGATTATTGCATGAATCAATGCACAACATAGTACGGGTGATCGCAGAACGGCGTGGACTTTGTGGGCCGAAGGGCCTGTTTCCACGCTGTATCTCTAAACTAAACTGTATCTCTAAACCAGGTTAGAAGGTCGTCAGAGAATCTGCTGGGTGTTCCAGTCACATATAGAGGTAAAACAATTTTGTTAATGGAAGAACGAAAACCATCATTGCTAAAAATTAATCATGGGAGACACAGTTATTAACACCGAGTTCTCATCTAGCACACTGAGTATATCATAACCGCCAGAGTTCACAATTTAACGTGATTCATTCCAGCTACACCATTTGCTCTGCATTGTCAATGTCCGATGTTAAATTGGAATATTAAATCTGCTCTTGACAAAATGAACATGAACCTAAATAGGCAATCATAAATGGATTGGATGTTGAAAAGGATTAGAGCAAGTTATCATTTTCTTGCAGAGATGTGCCTAACTGAGAGGAACCCTTGTTAAACATCACATGTGCATTTAATGGAACATAATATGTGAATGGATTTTTAAAAACTAATCTTCTGTTCCGTTCATTGACTGGTAAAACATAATTGAGTCCAAGGTGTCAAACCTGGTTCCATAGCTGCTGAATTAGCAAACACAGAATCCAAGTTGTTTTATAAAAGGTGTTTAAATTTAGATTGGAAGCTACTTTTAAGTTGACCGTCAGGGCACGATTGTGCAAAAACGATTACAATTTAATCCACTCTGTGCAAAGATAAAACAGGGAAAATGTCTCATTGCAAAACTGAAATTGGGAGAGGATGGAACAAGAAATATTGAACTAATTAAAAGAAAGTGAAATAGCTAGAGAGGACCATTTAGAGTCATAGAGTCATCGAGTGATACAGCATGGAAACAAGCTCTTCGGCCCAACTTGGCCATGCTGACCAACATGTCCCATCTACACTAGTCCCACCTGCCTGCATTTGGCCCGTATCCCTCTTAACCTACTGTATCCATGCACCTGTCTAAATGTTTTTTAAACGTTGCAATAGTAAAAGCCTCAACTACCTCCTCGGCAGCTTGTTCCATACATCCACCACCCTTTGTGTGAAATAGTTACCCCTCAGATTCCTATTACATCTTTTCCCCTTAACCTTGAACCAATGTTAAGGACACCAGAAGCATGTGGCAGGGTGTCAGGGACATCACTGACTACAAGAGCAGCCCCGCCTGCCCCCACGGTGATATCACACTGGCCAACGAACTGAACACCTTCTTTGCCCGCTTCGAAACTGGCAACACCACCAGGAGTGGAATAACCCCGGCCATGGCGGAGGGACAGGCCTTAACACTGAGCACTCAGGAGGTACAGTGCGCTCTGCGTAGGATCAATCCACGCAAGGCTGCAGGCCCGGATGGAGTCCAGGGAAGGGTACTAAAGGACTGTGCTGTACAGCTGGCGGAGGTATTCACGAGAATCTTCAATCTGTCTCTATCTCTGGCAACGGTCCCCAAGTGCCTGAAAACAGCCACCATAGTGCCGGTGCCGAAAAAGTCTAAAGTCACCAACCTGAACGAGTACCGCCCGGTTGCCCTAACTCCAATCCCAATTAAGTGCTTCAAAAGGCTGGTCCTCTCCCACATCAAATCCAGCATCCCTGCCTCACTGGACTCTCATCAATTTGCATACAGGGCAAATAGATCAACAGAGGATGCCATCTCTCTGGCTCTTCACACTGTCCTGACTCACCTGGACAGACAGGGCACGTACGTGAGGATGCTCTTCATTGACTATAGCTCTGCATTCAATACGGTCATCCCCACCAAGCTCATCACCAAACTCCACCAGCTAGGCCTCAGCTCGCCGATATGCGATTGGATCCTGAACTTTCTGACGGAGCGACGCAGGCAGTGAGACTGGGCCCGCATCTGTGCATCTACCTGATCTATTCCTCTCATGATTTTGTATACCACTATAAGATCACCCCTCATCCTCCTGCGCTCCAAGGAATAGAGACCCAGCCTACTCAACCTCTCCCTATAGCTCACACCCTCCTAGCAACATTCTCGTAAATCTTCTCTGTACCCTTTCCAGCTTGACAATATCTTTCCTATAACATGGTGCCCAGAAATGAACACAATACTCTAAATGCGGTATCACCAACGCCTTATATAACTGCAACCTCCCAACTTCTATACAGGTATAATATAGTTTAGTTTAGTTTATTATCACGTGTACCGAGATACAGTGAAAAGCTTTTTGTTGCATGCTATCCAGTTAAAGAAAACACAACACATGATAACAATCAAACCCTCCACAGTGTAGAGATAAAGGATAAGATACTACATTTAGTGCAAGATTAAGTTTGATAAAGTAAAAATAAAGATATTTCAAAGGTCTCCAATGAGGTACATATAGTTTAGTTTCTTGTTTATTGTCATGTGTACTGAGGTACAATGAAAAGCTGTTTGTTGCGTGCTAACCAGTCAGTTGAAAGGCTATATATGATTACATTTAAGCCGTCCACAGTGTACAGATACACAATACAGAGAATAACGTGTAGTGCAAGATAAAAACCAGTAAAGTACAATTAAAGATAGTCCGGGGGTCACCAATGAGGTAGGTAGTAGCTCAGGGCGACTCTCGGGTTATTGGTAGATGGGAAGCAAACTCTCGGGTTGTTGCGAAGCAAAAAGGGCTGTTGAGCCAAAACCAAAGAGGCCAACGTCAGGCAACGCCATTGCAGTGGGAGAATCCATTGTGAGAGGTACGGACAGGGGTTTCTGCGGCAACAGACGGGATTCGAGGATGGTGTGCTGCCTTCCTGGTGCCAGGATCCAGGATGTCACGGACAGAGTGCAGAAAATCCTCAAGGGCGAAGGTGAACAGCCGGAAGTGGTAGTGCATGTCGGCACGAACGATGTCGGAAAGAAGAGGATGAATATTCTGCAGCGTGACTTTAGAGAGCTCGGAAAAATGCTGAAAAGCAGGACCTCCAGGGTTGTTATCTCCGGTTTGCTTCCAGCTCTTCGTGCTGGCGAGAGCAGGAACAGGGAGATACAGGACCTGAATGTGTGGCTGAGGACCTGGTGCAGGGGGCAGGGATTTGGATTCTTAGATCACTGGGATCTGTTTTGGAGTAAGGGAGAACTGTACAAAATGGACGGATTGCATCTTAACAGGTGGGGGACTAGCATTATGGCAGGCAGGTTTGCCACTGCTACACGGGTGGTTTTAAACTGAATAAGAGGGGTGGGGTGTCAAATGGGATAGTCGAGGATGGAGTTAAAGGGAAAGAGAGTAAAGGGATGGGTTTTTGGGTTTTTTTTTTGTTTATTTTATTAGAAGTTAATACAGTACGAAACAATACAATGGTACCTAATTTTAGGTGCCAACTATGTCATAACGTAATACATTCTATGTACAACCTCTAGTTTTATGTTTTTGAAAAGGAAGTAAAAAAAACAAGAAAAAGAGGAAAAATAGATAGTAGAAAATAGAAAAACGTGAAGTGTGTATATAAGAAAAGAAAAAGTAGAAAGTAGAAATAGGAGAAAAAGACCCTTAAAAAATAAATTTTCAAATCTTTAAAGGGATGGTTAATGACCCCAGAATTAACGGGAAAGGAAGCTCACAAAGGGACAGGAGAGTATGGTCAAGTGTAATAGGGATTGATGTGAAAGGTGAGATGCGTAAGGAATTGAAAGTATTGTATATGAATGCACGAAGTGTAAGAAGTAAAGTAGATGAGGTTAAGGCTCAGTTAGAGGTTGGTAGATATGACATTGTGGGGATTACTGAGACGTGGCTGCAGGAGGATCAGGCCTGGGAACTTAATATTCAGGGTTATACATCCTATAGAAAGGACAGGCAGGTGGGCAGAGGAGGTCGGGTAGCTCTGCTGGTGAGGGATGGAATTCAGTCCCTTGCGAGGGAAGACATAGGGACTGACGAGGTAGAGTCACTGTGGATTGAGTTGAGGAATTGTAAAGGCAAGAAGACACTAATTGGTGTTATCTACAGACCCCCAAATAGTAGCCCGGATGTAGAGTGTAAGTTGCATCAGGAGTTTAAAAAAACTGGCATGTAACAAAGGTAATGCCACTGTGGTGATGGGGGATTTCAATATGCAGGTAGACTGGGAAAATCAGGTTGGTTCAGGACCCCAAGAAAGAGAGTTTGTAGAATGACTCTGAGATGGATTCTTAGAGCAGCTTGTAATGGAGCCGACCAGAGAAAAGACAATTCTGGATTTAGTGTTGTCCAATGAACCAGGTATGATAAGAGAACTCGAGGTAAAGGAACCGCTTGGAGGTAGTGATCATAATGTGATTAGTTTTAATCTGCAATTTGAGAAGGAGAACGTTAAATCGGAAGCAGTGATGCAGTTGAAGGGGACTATGAAGGCATGAGAGGGGAGCTGGCGAAAGTAGACTGGAAAGGGATGCTAGCAGGAATGATGGTGGAACAGCAATGGCAGGAATTTCTGGGCATAATCCGGAAGACGCAGGATCATTTCATTCCAAAAAGGAAGAAAGATTCTAAGGGTAGTAGGAGGCAACCGTGGCTGACAAGAGAAGTTAGGGATAGAATAAAACTATAAGAAAAGATGTATAACACAGCAAAGAGTAGCCGGAAGCCAGAGGATTGGGAAACTTTCATAGGACAACAGAAGGAAACAAAATGGGCAATATGGGCTGAAAAGATGAAGTACGAAGGGAAGCTAGTCAGGAATATAAAGGACAGTAAAAGCTTCTTTAGATATGTTAAGGGGAAAAGAGTAGCAAAGTCAAATGTGGGTCCCTTGAAGGCAGACTCGGGTGAAATTATTATGGGCAACAAGGAAATGGCAGAAGAGTTGAATAGGTACTTCGGATCTGTCGTCACTAAGGAAGACACAAACAATCTCCGAGATGTACTGGAGGACAGAGGATCTAAGGGGGTAGAGGAACTGAAATAAATTTTCATTAGGTGAGAAATAGTGTTGGGTAGGCTAATGGGACTGAAGGATGATAAATCCCCTGGGCCTGATGGTCTGCATCCCAGGGTCCTCAGGGAGGTGGCTCTAGAAATAGTGGACCCATTGTGATCATTTTCCAATGTTCAATAGATTCAGGATCAGTTCCTGTGGATTGGAGGATAGCTAATGTTATCCCACTTTTCAAGAAAGGAGCGAGAGAGAAAACGGGGAATTACAGACCAGTTAGCCTGACTTCGGTGGTGGGAAAGATGCTGGAGTCAATTATTAAAGAGGTAATAATGGGGCATTTGGATAGCAGTAACAGGATTAGTCCAAGTCAACATGTATTTATGAATGGGAAATCATGCTTGACTAATCTTCTGGAATTTTTTGAGGATGTGACAAGTAAAATGGATGAAGGGATACCAGTGGATGTAGTGTATCTTGATAAGGTCCCGCACGGGAGACTGGTGACTAAAATTAGAGCACATGATATTGGGGGTAGGGTGTTGACATGGATAGAAAATTCGTTGGCAGACCGAAAGCAAAGAGTAGGAGTGAACGGGTCCTTTTCAGAATGGCAGGCAGTGGCGAGTGGAGTGCCGCAAGTCTCGGTGTTGGGACCGCAACTGTTTACCATATATATTAATGATTTGGAAGAGGGAATTAGGAGCAACATTAGAAAGTTTGCAGATGACACAAAGTTGGGTGGCAGTGTGAACTGTGAAGAGGATGTTAGGAGGTTACAGGGTGACCTGGACAGGTTGAGTGAGTGGGCAGATGCGTGGCAGATAACCATATAACCATATAACAATTACAGCACGGAAACAGGCCATCTCGGCCCTACAAGTCCGTGCCGAACAATTTTTTTCCCTTAGTCCCACCTGCCTGCACTCATACCATAACCCTCCATTCCCTTCTCATCCATATGCCTATCCAATTTATTCTTAAATGATACCAACGAACCTGCCGCCACCACTTCCACTGGAAGCTCATTCCACACCGCTACCACTCTCTGAGTAAAGAAGTTCCCCCTCATGTTACCCCTAAACTTCTGTCCCTTAATTCTGAAGTCAAGTATGCAGTATAATATAAATAAATGTGAGGTTATCCACTTTGGCGGCAAAAACAAGGGGGCAGATTATTATCTCAATGGGGTTAGGTTAGGTAAGGGGGAAGTGCAGCGAGACTTGGGCGTCCTTGTACACCGGTCACTGAAAGTTGGCTTACAGGTACAGCAGGCAGTGAAGAAAGCTAATGGAATGTTTGGAAGGAGTAGGAGGGGGAGGGGGGGGACCCACAGCCCCATTTATATCAACGGGTCGATGGTTGAAAGGGTCAAGAACTTCAAATTCCTGGGCGTGCACATCTCTGAAGATCTTTCCTGGTCCGAGAACACTAACGCAATTATCAAAAAAGCTCATCAGCGCCTCTACTTCCTGAGAAGATTACGGAGAGTCGGATTGTCAAGGAAGTCTCTCTCTAACTTCTACAGGTGCACAGTCGAGAGCATGCTGACCGGTTGCATCGTGGCTTGGTTCGGCAATTTGAGCGCCCTGGAGAGGAAAAGACTACAAAAAAGCTAATGGAATGTTGGCCTTCATAACAAGAAGATTTCAGTATAGGAGTAAAGAGGTTCTTCTGCATTTGTATAGGGCTCTGGTGAGGCCACATCTGTATTGTGTACAGTTTTGGTCTCCTAATTTGAGGAAGGACATCCTTGTGAGTGAGGCAGTGCAGCGTAGGTTCACGAGATTGATCCCTGGGATGGTGGGACTATCATATGAGGAAAGATTGAAAAGACCAGGCTTGTATTCACTGGAGTTTAGAAGGATGAGGGGATATCTTAGAGAAACATATAGAATAGAATAGAATTACCTTTATTGTCATTCAGACCTTACGGTCTGAACGAAATTTCGTGCCTGCAGTCATACATACAATAATAAACAACAATAAACACAAATTAACATCCACCACAGTGAGTCCTATAAGCACCTCCTCACTGTGGTGGAGGCAAAAATCTTAGGGCTGCAGTCTCTTCCCTCCTCTTCTCCCTCTGCGCTGAGGCGATTCCCCACCGGGCGATGATACAAACAGTCCCGCGGCTCACCGAACCCCGCAAACGGGCCGGCTCAAACACCGCGGCCCGGGGTGGTCAAAGCTGCCGCCCTCCAGTCCAACGGACGCAGCCGCCGGCCCGCGGCTGAACCCCGGACTCAGGTCATAGCCGCCAGAACGCCGTCCCAGCCACCGTAGCACCGTTCCAGCCCCGAGCCGGATCGCCCTCACGTGAGTGCCGTTCCTCCCTCGAGCTGAGCCGCCCTGACGGGAGCGCCGTACCTCCCTCGAGCTGGGCCGCTCCGACGGGAGCGCCATTCCACCCTCGAGCTGGGCCGCTCCGACGGGAGCGCCATTCCACCCTCGGGCTGGGCCGCCCCGACGGGAGCGCCACAGCCCCTCACGGGAGAGTCTCAGCCCCGCGCCAGGCCGCCCTCACGGGAGCGTCACAGCCCTTCACGGGAGCGCCGTTCCACCCCGAGCCGGACCGCCCTCACGGGAGCGAGTCCAGGGCGAGTCCTGACTGGCTGCCTCCGGAGTCTCGAGGTCGCCAGCTCCGCCATTAGGCCTCAGCGCAGACGGAGGCAGAGAAGGGGGATACGACAAAAAATTTGCATTCCCCCGAAGGGAGAGACAGCAAGCCCCGTTTCAACCCCCCCCCCCCCACATAAACACAACCTAAAAACCAAAAACTTAACTAGACAAAACGAAAAAAAACACAAAAAAGTAAAAACAAACGGACTGCAGGCGAGCCGCTGCTGCCAGGGCAGAGCCGCCACTTCCAGAAAATTATAAAAGGACTGCACAAGCTAGATGCAGGAAAAATGTTCCCAATATGTTGGGTGAGTCCAGGGGCCACAGTCTTAGAATAAAGGGGAGGTCATTTAAGACTAAGGTGAGAAAAAAAAATTTCATCCAGAGAGTTGTGAATTTATGGAATTCCCTGCCACAGATGGCAGTGGAGGCCAAATCACTGGATAGATTTAAGAGAGAGTTAGATAGAGCTCTAGGGGCTAGTGCAGTCAAGGGACGGGGAGAAGGCAGGCACGGGTTATTGATAGGGGACGATCAGCCATGATCACAATGAATGGCTGTGCTGGCTCGAAGGGCCGAATGGCCTCCTCCTGTACCTATTTTCTATATATGGTTCAGTTGCCTGATAGCAGCTGGGAAGAAGCTATTTCTATAACTGGAGGTGTGTGTTTTCACACCTGTACCTTTTGCCTGATGGAGAGGGGTGGGGTGGAAGATTGCAACCTTCACGTGGTCCGCCCTGTTTCGACTAATGCAATCAACTCGACGTGCACAAACAGAAGATCAAATAGAACAAGTTGTCCTACACGCCACACGAAAGAAGAAAAAGATGAAGAGGGGAGAGGAGGGAGTGACGAAGGCGAGATTAATCCATGATTATGCTGCTGGCCTTACCGAGGCAGCGTGAGGTATATATAGAGTAAATGGAAAGCAGAAGGGTCTGAAGAAGGGTCTTGACCAGAAACATCACCTATTCCTTCACTCCATAGATGCTGCCTCACCTGCTGAGTTTCTCCAGCATTTTTGTCTACCTTCGATTTTTCCTGCATCTGCAGTTCTTTCTTAAACAAATGGAAAGGAGGTTGGTTTGAGTGATGGTCTGGGCTGCGTCCACAATTCCCTGCAATTTCTAGCGGTCTTGGATGGAGCCATTCCCAAACCATGCTGTGATGCATCCAAATGAAATCTACTGGAAGTGCTGTCTCATGGCGGCAGCGAATGTCATCAAAGACCTCCACCACTCTGGCCGCACTCTTATCTCGCTGCTACCATCGGGAAGAAGGTACGGGTAACTGAGAAGCATTACCTCCAGCTTCAAAAATAGCTTCTTCCCATCAACGATCGAGCTCTTGAACCACCCTGCACAACAGTAACCCTGGTAAACCTATCTCAGCACTGAACTACTGTGAGCATTGTGTGGTGGGAGGTAATGCAGATGCTGGTTTAAACCAAAGACATCAAAAGCTGGAGTAACTCAGCGAGTCAGGCAGCATCTCTGGAAAAATGGAACGGGTGACGTTTCCGATCGAAGAGCCCGAAGGCGGTCTAAAGAAGGGTCTCAACCCGAAATGTCACCTACTCCTTTTCTCCTAACACGCTGCGTTACTCCAGCATTTTGTGATTATCTCAAGAGTCAAGAGCGTTTTTATTGTCATTCGGTGTAAACCACCATCTGCAGTTCCTTCCCACACATTAAGTGCAACATATCAAACGTGGAATAACCTATCAATATTTACCTTTCTAAAAATTATAAGATCTGATTAAAAGGTTTGCCAGCACTGTTCACCTGGAGTTCAGAAGCCTCAAAGCAGAGACTGAAGATGCTGACGTTCAATCTTGCTATTGAGGGAGTGCAGGTTAATTCCTGGGAATGCAGGACTGTCATATGCTAAGAGAATGGAGTAGCTGGGCTTGTACACTCTGGAGTTTAGAAGGATGAGACATCGAAACATATAAGATTGTTAAGATTGGACACACTAGAGGCAGGAAACATGTTCCCGATGTTTGGGAGTCCAGAACCAGGGGCCACAGTTTAAGAATAAGGAGTAAGCCATTTAGAACGGGGACGAGGAAATACTTTTTCTCACAGAGAGTGGTGAGTCTGTGGAATTCTCTGCCTCAGAGGGAGGTGGAGGCAGATTCTCTGGATGCTTTCAAGAGAGAGCTAGATAGGGCTCTTAAAAATAGCGGTCAGGGGATTTGGGGAGAAGGCAGGAACAGGGTACTGATTGGCGATGATCAGCCATGATCACATTGAATGGCGGTACAGGCTCGATGGGCCGAATGGCCTACTCCTGCACCTATTGTCTATTGAGTTCAGAAGCCTTAAAGCAGAGACTGAAGACGCTGATGTTCAGGAGAAATCAGCAGGCTTCTCCCTGGCTGGAAAGTGAGATGTTAGAAAGTAGCAACACCCAAATCAAATCAAAATGCAAATCGGCATCAATACGACTGCTTCGTATAGACATCCCGAAGATGTGCAGGTTTGCAAGTCAATTGGCCCCTGTTTAGGTTTAGTTTAGTGTCATTTGTGCCGAGGTACAGTGAAAAGCTTTTGTTGCGTGCCAACCAGTCAGCGGAAAGACAAGACATGATTACAGCTCTTTGTGTCCCACTACCAACATTATGTACGTTGTACTATGTACTTCGTATTGCACTGTTATGGTCTGGTTATCTAGCATAATTAATAATTGATCGCATTATTGTGTGGAACATAGAACATTACAACACAGCACAGAAATAGCCCTTTGGCTCACAATGTCCATGCCGAACATGATGTCAAGTTAACCTCCCCTACCTGCACGTGACGCACATCCCGCTATCCCCTGTGCATCCATGTGCCACTCTCAAAGCCCCTTAAACACCACTAGTGCATCTCCTCCACCTACGCTCCTGGATATAGGTTCCTGGCACCCAGAACGGTGGGCAAAAAAAAAAACTTGGCCCGCAAATCTCCTTTAAACAATGCTCCATAGAAACATAGAAACATAAAAAATAGGTGTAGGAGGAGGCAATTCGGTCCTTCGAGCCAGCACCGCCATTCATTATGATCATGGCTCATCGTCCCCTATCAATAACCCGTGCCTGCCTTCTCCCCATAACCCTTGACTCCACTAGCCCCTAGAACTCTATCTAACTCTCTCTTAAATCCAACCAGTGACTTGGCCTCAACTGCCCTCTGTGGCAGGGAATTCCATAAATTCACAACTCTCTGGGTGAAAAAGTTTTTTCTCACCTCAGTCTTAAATGAACTCCCCTTTATTCTAAGACTGTGGCCCCTGGTTCTGGACTCGCCCAACATTGGGAACATTTTTCCTGCATCTAGCTTGTCCAGTCCTTTTATAATGTTATATGTTTCTATAAGATCCCCCCCCCCCCCCTCATCTTTCTAAACTCCAGTGAATACAAGCCTAGTCTTTTCAATCTTTCCTCATATGACAGTCCCGCCATCCCAGGGATCAATCTCGAGAACCTACTAGTTCCTCTCTCACCTTAAAGCTGAGGCTTACTTACATTCACTTCTTTGAAATAATGTACACGTTCCCAAGTCATTGGGGCAGATTTAGGCCATTTGGCCCATGGAGTCCACTGCGCCATTCAACATAGTTGATCTATCCTTCCCTCTCAACCCCATTCTCCTGCCTTCTCCCCATAACCCCATGACACCCGTACTAATCAAGAATCTATCTATCTCTGCCTTAACAATACCCAAAGACGTGGTCTCCACTGCTGTCTGTGGCAATACATGCTGCAGTTTTTTTAGTTTACATTTTTGTCACGTACACTGAGGTACAGTGAAAAGCTCTTTTGCTGCGTGCTAACCAGTCAGCGGAAAGACTAGACATAATTACAATCGAGCCATGCACAGTGTACAGATACATGATAAAGGGAATAACATTTAGTGCAAGATAAAGTCTAGTAAAGTCCGATTGAAGGCAGTCCAAGGGTCACCAATGAGGTAGATGGTAGTTCAGGACCGCTCTCGTTAATCATAGGAAGGTTCAGTTGCCTGATAACAGCCGGAAACAGATTCACAACCTAAGAAATTCCTCCTCAACTCCTTTAGAAAGATACGTCCTTTTATTCTGAGATGAATTATATCTTAAGATAGCGGTGGACATTCCACCTGAGTTACTGCAGATAAGAAATGCTGTGTTGCTTCAGCAAACATGAATTTTACAGTTCCATTCCTGACACATATGAAATTAACACTCTTGATTGTTCAGCAGAAGCCTTTACAGGCAATGATTAAGTCGGGACCAGGTTATTGAGTCGTGAATGTCTAGGCCACTGTCGGAGAATATTGAAGCACAACGCTCATGAGGGGCATTGTTTTACGGGTGCCGCATTCTATAAGGGGAATTACTGTTGGTGGCCATTGATTGAACAATCTGAGCGGCACAATGGCACAGCGGTAGCTTTGCTGCCTCACAGCACCAGAGACCCGGGTTCAATCCTGACTGTACGGAGTTTGTACGTTCTTCCCGTGACCACGTGGGTTTTCCCCCGGGTGCTTCGGTTTCCTCCCACACTCCATCGACGTACAGGTTTGTAGGTTAGTTGGCTTTGGTAAAGATTGTAAATTGTCCACAGTGTGCTGAATAGTGTTAGGGTGCGGGGATTGCTGGTTGGCGTGGACTCGGTGGACCGAATGGCCTGTTGCCACGCTGCATCTCTAAACTAAACCAAAGAGTTAGCTATAAAAGATCCTGCTTTTCCTAGCCACCCTTGACAATGTCTGCAAGTTCAATTGGTTCCCCTGAAGGACCAACTTCTCTCCCAGGGCAATACTGTTTGATCACTATTTCAAGTTTGCTTTAATGCAGTAATTCAAAAGCAGTCAATTTTGCAGATGACACCAAAGTAGGAAAGGCAGCAGGAGTCTACACACAATTATAAAAACAGCAAGTGCAAAAGCAGACGAAATGTACCCAAGGCTATAGTCATGGCAGATAAAAGTTATCTCTCATGCTCCAAAAATGATGTAACAATAACTAATGTTGAATCTGAAAGAGACCTTGGAGGATAGATCTGTTACTAAGGGACTCCCATCAAACCAAATAGAAGCTGACAAAGCCAACAGCAGGTTGAAGTACAAATCATGCTGACTGATAAACACGCCCAGATATCTTGGACCACATTTCAAAAGGAGATGTCTATGATGCGAAGGGGAGATACCAACTCAACCGCCCTATCTACTGTCCCACCAGATACAGTCCCAACAGTGTAGTGGTGACTTGAAGAGTGTGTCTGGTTTAGATTCGGTTTAGACACAGCATAGAACCAGGGCTTTCGGCCCACCGAGTCCATGCTGTCCCGCTGAGTTACTCAAGCCTTTTGTGTCTATCTTCTGACTCACTGAGTTACTTCAGCATTTTGTTGTGTCTATCATCTGACCAACGAGCACCCGTACACTAGTTTTATCCTACAGACTGGGGACAATTTTTACCGAAGCCAATTAACCTACAAACCTGCACTTCTTTGCAATGCGGGAGGAAACCGGAGCACCCGGAGAAAACCCACGCAGTCACAGGGAGAACGTACCAACTCCGTACAACACAGCATGTTGTGAATGGAAAATCCTCCCCCCACCCCCCCCATCTCAATAAAAATGTTAATTGAAATCTCAATCTCACACTACCTTTTAGCATTGTGAACTGTAAACCAAGTAACGGCTTGTTTGAAATCCCATCGGCCCGGAAAGTTAACTCTATCTCTCTGTCCACACATGCTGCCTAACCTGCTCAGTATTGTTTAGGTGTTTCCGTTTCTTAAAATGGTTTGTATTTAACGTCAGAGATACAGTGTGGAAGCAGGCCCTTCAGCTCACCAAGTCGGCACCGACCAGCGATCACCCTGTACACCAGCACTATCCTACTCGATAGGGACAATTTATAATTTTTCCAAAGCCAATTAACCTTCAAACCTGTAAGTCTTTGGAGTGTGGGAGGAAACCGGAGCACCCGGAGAAAACCCACGCGGTCACAGGGAGAACGTACAAACTCAGTACAGACAGCACCCGTAGTCAGGATGGAACCCGGGTCTCTGTCGCTGTGAGGCAGCAACTCTACCACTGCGCCACCATGTCCCGCACCTGACCCCTAGTTTTGCACCAAGGAGGTCTAGCTTATGAGCATGTGACAGGACCCTGCTCAAAATTTGTAATGCTTTAAATGATATACTAGTGCTTTCTATTTTCAAATCATTTAAAAACTATTCAAGGAGATTTAAATGTCTTGACTATCAGAGATATTTGATAAATTTGGAAGTGCCTCAGTGGTGGTGCCTCAGGTAACGTCCAACTTTGCTTGGAAGTGTAACATAGCAGGTCAGGCAGCATCTGTGGAAGACGTGGATGGAGTGGATGTGGAGAGGATGTTTCAGGGAGAAAGCAAAAGAGGAGAATGAAGTGGACTCTGTACACCAGTTTAAACTTTGCTTCAAAATGTTAGAATAACCGATTCTGAAATCAAATCTTCAACAAGTGACGAGCAAAGGGATCTAGGAGTGCAGGAGCATGGTTCCTTGAAGGTGGAGTCGCAGGTAGATTGGGTGGTCAAACAGGCTTTTGGCACATTGGCCTTCATCAGCCAGAGTACTGAGTATAGAAGTTGGGAGGTCACGTCACAGTTTTATAAGACATTGGTCAGGCTGTATTGAGAGTATTGTTTTCAGTTCTGGGCACCACGTTATACAAAATATGTTATCAAGCTGGAAAGGGTACAGAGAAGATTTACGAGGATGTTGCCAGGACTAGAGGATCTGAACTATAGGAAGAGGTTGAGTAGTATGTAAGAAAGAACCGCAGATGCTGGTTTAAATCGAAGGTAGACACAAAATGCTGGAATAACTCTGGAGAGAAGGATGGGCAATGTTTCAGTCTGAAGAAGGATCTTGACCCGAAATGTCACCCATTCCTTCTCTCCTTAGATGCTGCCTCACCCGCTGAGTTACTCCAGGATTTGTGTCTCCCTCCAAGGGGTTGAGTAAGCTGGATTTCTATTCTCTGGAATGCAGGAGGATGAGGGGTGATCTTATAGAGGTGTATAAAATCATGAGAGGAATAGATTGGGTAGGTGCACTTACTATCTTGCCCAGAGTAGATGAATCAAGGACCAGAAGACATCGGTTTAAAGTGAAGGGGAAAAGATTTAATAAGAATCTGAGGGGTAGCTACCATAGCGCATTCTTTTATTTTTTGTACAAAAATCCAAAAATTCTGGCATGGAATATTTGATATTTTTTCAAAACTAATTAAAATAAAACTGGTACCAAAACCAGAATGGATCATTTTTGGGATATCGGAAGATATCCCTGAATTAAACGTGTATCAGAAGAATTTACTCAATTACGGGCTAATAATGGGAAAAAAGCTCATACTTAAATTCTGGAAAAATGCGCCCACACCAACAATAAAAATGTGGATATCAAATATGTTTGAAACATTACATCTGGAAGAGATGAGATTCCTCTTAGCAGATAAAGCAAACCAATTCCAAAAGACGTGGTCTACGTTTATGGACCTATTACAAGCATGAGGTGCAATAGTAATTTAAAATAAATAAATAAATAAATAAATGGTATCAGGACCTGGCATTGGGAGATAAAACAACAAAAACAGACTTGGTTGGTAGTCTTTCTGCGGAGTTTAATGTTATAATAGAGCGATTGTCCTTACTTTCTTTTTCTTTCTTTTCTAGGGTCTACTTTCTTACTTTACTTCCTTCTCTAACTTCTTTTCTAAGGGGCTTTCTTTTCCCAACACTCTTCTGCACTTCACAACTCTTGCGCACCTTCTTTACTTTCCTTACTTCTATCTTTTTCTTAAAGCTTTAAAAAAAAAAAAATGAAGCGGTACAAAAAATGTATTAAGATATATGTGTTGTGTGTTATTGTAATTTACCGTACTTCTAATAAAAAAAAAAAAAAAAAAAAAAAAAAAAAAAAAAAAAGAATCTGAGGGGTAACATTTTTACACAAAAGCGCGGTGGGTGTATGGAACAAGCTGCCAGAGGAGGTAGTTGAGGCTGGGGCTAATTCAACAATAGGCAGGTACATGGATAGGACAGGTTTGGAGGGATATGGACCAAATGCGGGCAGGTGGGACTAAAGTAGCTGGGACATGTTGGCCGGTGTGAGCAAGTTGGGCCGAAGGGCCTGTTTCAACGCTGTGACACTCTATTAAAATTTTGCTTCAAAATGTTAGAACAACCGATTTAGAAATGAAATATTCGACAAACTGTGCCAGATTTTATGAGGGAAATTATTAGTCAAGTTTATTTCAACTTCCGCTTCTTACACAATACTCATTCAACTGTACAGACAAATAGTGAAAATAAGCATACGTTATGTCAATGATTGTCCAATGTTCTAACGTACATTTTCCATTCCTGGTTTGAACTTTAAGTTGCTTGCCGTTAATGTTAACAATGATCTGTTGTGGACCAACAACATTTAAACAACAGACAAGAAGGCGCACCAGTGCCTCGATTCCCTTAGGAGACTGGGAAAATTCAGCATGTCTCCAATTACTCTTATAATTCCCTACAGATGCATCATAGAAACCATACTGTATCCACTGTTCCAGGTGTGGACTCCTATATATCGGCGAGACCAAGCGCAGACTGGGCGATCATTTCGCTGAACACCTTCGGCCTGGGCCTTACGCGATCGCCTGGTTACTAAACACTTTAATTCCCCTTCCCATTCCCATTGACCTTTCTGTCCTGGGCCTCCTCCACTGTCAGAGTGAGGCCCAGCTCGAATTGGAGGAACAGCACCTCATATTTCATTTGGGCAGCTTACAACCGAGTGGTATGAATACTGACTTCTCTAACGTCAAGTAACCCTTGCATCCCCTCTCTCTCCGTCCTTCCCCCACCCTAGTTTGGGCAGCTTAAAACCTAGCTGTATGAAGAAGGATCTCGACCCGAAAAGTCACCCATTCCTTTTCTCCGGAGATGCTGCCTGTCCCACTGAGTTACTCCAGCTTTTTGTGTCTATCTCCAGCTGTATGAATATTGATTTCTCTAGCTTCAAGTAACCCTTGCTTTCCCTCTCTCTTCATCCCTCCTCCACCCTAGTTCTCCTATTAGTTTCACTGTACTCCTGATCAATTTTACTGTTTGTATGCCTCGTTGTCAACTTCTCCTCAGCCAACAATGAACCATTGTACATTTCATTAATTATCATCTGTTTTAATCTGTCATTTTCACATCTTACATTCCCTTTGTACCCTTCCATATCTCTAGTCTCCCTCTCCCCTGACTCTCATCTGAAGAAGGGTGTCGACCCGAAAGATCAGCCATTCCTTCTCTCCAGAGATGCTGTGTGTTCCGCCGAGTTACTGGAGGATTTTGTCTATCTTCGGTGTAAACCAGCATGTGCAGTTCCTTCCTACACATAGAAAGCATATTGTCGGGGTTGCATCACAGTCTGGTTTGGGAACAGCTCTGTTCAAGACCGCAAATAATTGCTGAGTTATAGATGTAGCCCAGTCCATCACGCGGACTCTCTGCCACTAATTCCTGTGTGTGTGTGTGTGTGTGTGTGTGTGTGTGTGTGTGTGTGTGTGTGTGTGTGTGTGTGTGTGTGTGTGTGTGTGTGTGTGTGTGTGTGTGTGTGGTCATTCCTTCTTCTCTCTGATCCGTCGGGCAGAAGGCACACAAGCTAGAAAGCACACAACACCAGCCTCACCCTCTTCCCCCCCACCTCTACTTTGTCTCTGGAATTGTTGCACTACAATTCCAAGAATCATATTCTACACTCCCTTGTATTATTCATCACATGTACCGAGGTACAGTGACACTCTTTTTTGTATGCAGTTCAGTACAAGTATCACTACACATAAGCACAGACACATATTTGATAAGCTTTTCAGATACAGTACAAATGTGTAGCAGTAATGCACTGAGACAGTATACAGAGTTGCCAATTTGGCACTGTTTTCAAGTCCCGTTTGTTGTAAGTGCAGGGATCTTTATCTGACCATGAAGGTCCGTTGTCCTGGTGGCGTTGCAGGGCCGCTGCTGTTCCACCACTGTATATTTCCCTTCACTCTACCTACTGTGCTAGAGTTTGACTTGATTATATTTATGTATGGTATATCTGATTGTATTGCAAATCCAATGTACCTCAGTCCACCTGGCAATAATAAACCTAAACCAGAACCTAAGGATCACTTTTCAATGAAACTAACCAAAGTTTAGGATATTTTTGCAGAGATCAAATTCCTTTTGATTAGGTTGTGAGGCAGCAATATAGACATGCAAGTTCACAAAATTAATTTCTCTAATTTCAAGTAACCCTTGCATTCCCTCTGTCTGCATCCCTCCTCCACCCTAGTCGTACTGCTAGTTTCACTGTTCCTATCCCTTCGTTATCACCTCCTCTACAGCCAACAATGGACCATTGTGGGTTCCTCGGCCATCAGTGCCGGCTCTTGATTTGTTTTGTACCTTTTCATACCTCTAGTTTCCCTCTCCCCTGACTCTCAGTCTGAAGAAGGGTCTCGATCCAAAGCGTCACCTATTCCTTTTCTCCAGAGACACTGCCTGATCCGCTTTTGTCCAGCATTTTGTGTCTATTTTAAAGATCTGTTTCAGGGCCATTATCATGAAAAAAACAATTTCTGTAAATGCTTAGCAAGTGAGGGAACATCTGTGCTGAGAAAAAAAAACAGCTGATCGGGGAATAAATCTTTATCTCTAAATATTCCCAGTCATCAACCTGAAATGTTATCTCTGACTTGCTGATTATTTCTGTGATTTTCTATTTTTAATTCAGACTTCAAGCACTTCTGCAGAATTTTGCTTTAGTATTTTTGAGGTGAGAGGGGAAAGATTTCATAGGAACCTGAAGGACATTTTTACACAGAGAGGGTGATGGGTCAGAGGAGATAGTTGAGGAAGGTACTATAACAACATTTAAAAGACGTTTGCTTAGGTATATGAATAGGACGCTTTAGAGATGTTATAAGCCAATTATCCCCTTCATCCTGATCTGTACACTGTGGATGGCTCAATTGTAATCATCTATAGTCTTTCCGTTGACTGGTTAGCACGCAACAAAAGTTTTTCACTGTACTCCGGTACACGTGACAATAAACTAAACTGAACTAAACTGACATGCTCATTCTGCGCTTTGGTTCTTCTGAGACGCTGGGGCAAGTTGCAATCTCTGTCATATCTAATTAAGGTTACAAGCACAAACATCACTAATTTGCCTTTAGATTTCCATGACATGGCAGCCTAACCTCAGGGTAGTCCTGTTCCTTTCCGGGCAATTACGTTTACAAATAGATTGTGCCAGACATAAAAATCTGACGAGTTTTAAAACACTCAAAATGGCAGGTTTATTTGTTATTATTCTATTTTTTTAATCATAGGCAAAACCCTATGATTCAGAGAAAAAAGGACAAAAGAGGTGCAGGAGTAGGCCATTCGGCCCTTTGAGCCATTCAATGTGATCATGGCTGATCATCCCTAATCAGTGCCCTGTTCCTGCCTTCTCCCCATATCCCCTGACACAGCTATCTTTGTGCCCTATCTAGCTCTCTCTTAAACGTATCCAGAGAACCGGCCTCCACCCCCCTCTGAGGCAGAGAATTCCACACTCACAACTCTCTGTGTGAAGAAGTGTTTCCTCGTCTCCGTTCAAAATGGTTTACCCCTTATTCTTAAACTGTTGCCCGTGGTTCTGGACTCTCCCAACATTGGGAACATGTTTCCTGCCTCTAGCATGTTCAAACTCTTAATAATTCTATATGTTTCACTGGTGGGAGAGTCTAGGACCAGAGGTCATAGCCTCATGATAAAAGGATGTACCTTTAGAAAGGAGATAAGGAGGAATTTCTTTAGTCATAGGGTGAATCTGTGGAATTTTTATACTGGAGATTGACAGATTCTTCATTATAAATGGTGTCAGGGGTTATGGGGAGGAGGCTGGAGAATGGGATTGAGAGGGAATGATAGATCTGCCATGATTGAAATGTCAGAGTAGACTTGATGGGCCGAATGGCCTAATTTTGCACCTAGAACTTAAGAACCATCCCATCTCCAACGAGAGTGGTCCTGTCCTCCCATCTACCTCATTGGAAACCCACTGACTATCTGTAAACAGACTTTACCTTGCACTAAACCTTTATCCTGAATCTGTACGCAGTGGATGGCTTGATTGTAATAATGTGTAGGAAGTAACAGCAGATGCTTTTTTATATTGAAGATAGGCCCAAAATGCTGGAGTAATTTAGTGGTTCGGGCAGCATCTCTGGCTGATTTACTCTTTGACTGCAATCATGTCTAACCTTTCTGCTGACTGGATAGCATGCAACAAAAAAGCTTTTCACTGTACCTCGGTGCACATGACAATGAACTAAACTAAAATAGCCATCAAAAATGAGAATGCTGTTCATCACATGGGTATGATTATTCATGGGTATGACATAAGGATAAGTACAATGTCTCTTCTCTCAGTGTTAGCTACCAAGTCAAATAGAAAAAGCTTTGTTCAGGTCACAAGACGAGAGCCATCACAGAGGCTTTACAATGGGGAGATGAGAGGCACCAATAACCAGGAGGAAAGATATTCAACGAAACAATCCAAAGCACAAAACGATGTACAAAGAATACAAAGACATTACAAGATACACAATGCGAATGGGAAAGACGTTGGAATTAACAGTTAGATCCCCCATAAGTCTCATCATGCTAATTCAGCTAGCGAGGATTTCTTAAGCGGAACAAGTGAAATAGGTTTGGTACCGCTCATAAACCTAAAAGGCAGCTAGCTCTACAATAATACGACTAGCGTTAATTAGCTATGGCTCTTGGGTAAAAGCAGTGCACGGTGGTGCAGCGATAGAGTTGCTGCCTCACAGTGCCAGAGACCCGGGTACGATCGTGACTACAGGTGCTTTCTTTATGGAGTTTGTACGTTCTCCCTGTGACTGCGTGGGTTTTGTCCAGGTGCTCCAGTTTCCTCCCACACTCAAAAGATGTGCAGGTCTGTGGATTAGTTGGATTCTGTTAATTGTAAATAGACCCTAGTGTGTGTGGGGTAGTGTTAGTGTACACGGTGATCGCTAGTCAGCGTGGACTCGGTGGGCCGAAGAACCTGTTTCTGCCCTGTATCTGTAAAATGTGGCCTCACTCTGCAAGCAATGCATGGAAAGGTCAGTATGGAAATAGGAAAGAGTGTTAAAGTGGTTAGCAACCAGGAGCTCCAACAAGGCTGCAAGTGTTGAGCAAAACGGTTGTCGTGGGCAGGTGTTATAGACCTGCACAGGAATGTAGATGCTCCCGCCGCCATGAGTCTTGGGCAGATGGGACTCGTCAGCCTGGGAAGGTGGTCCATCTAGGAGATTTAAAACCTCCACTGCCTTGTGGCCATATCCAGTCATGGAAAAGGCTCCTGGAGTCAACCTCAAGAAAATCCGGAGTCGGAGCCCTTAAGGCACTTCGTCGTTGTCTACAACCTCGCTCTGGCAGCTACTGCGACGGCCCTGCTGTTCCTTTAGATCGATCAGCGACGTAGAGAGGGGGGACGTGCTGCATGGGCAACAGCCTGTCCTCCATATGACATCACCCAGGCTTGCATCCGATCATACATCACCTGCAAACTAGGATGCATCACCCATGGCCAGTCATGACCGAGAGGGGCCTACTAGTCTACGCTTGGTATCGCCAATGTAAAGGGAGCCACCTGGGGAGCGACAAATGCAATAATTCCCCGACTCCAATCATTCTGAAGAAGGGTCCTGCCATGCTGAGTTCCTCCAGCACTTCCAGCATCTGCAGTTTCTTGCGTGTCTAGGAATCTAGGTAATTCCCCTACCCTGCCCAGAGTAGGAGAATCGAGAACCAGAGGACATAAGTTTTATAACAAGAGGAGTCGCGTATAGGAGCAAAGAGGTCCTTCTGCAGTTGTACAGTCCTAATGAGACCACGCCTGGAGTATTGTGTGCTGTTTTGATCCCCTAATTCTCTGGATGCTTTCAAGAGAGAGCTGGATAGGGCTCTTAAAGATAGCAGAGTCAGGGGATATGGGGAAAAGGCAGGAACGGGGTACTGATTGGGGATGATCAGCCATGATCACATTGAATGGCGGTGCTTGCTCGAAGGGCCGAATGGCCTACTCCTGCACCTCTTGTCTATTGTCTATTGTTTACAGTGAGGGGGGAAAGAGTTAATAGGAACTCGAGGGGTAACCTTTTCACACAAAGGACGGTGAATGTTTGGAACGAGCTGCCGGAGGAGGTAGTTGAAGCAGGTACTATTGCAACGTTTAAGAAACAATTGGACAGGTACATGGATAAACAGGTTTAGAGGGATATGGGCCAAACGCAGGCAGGTGGGACTAGTGTAGATGAGACATGTGGGTCGGCCAGGGCAATTAGGGATTGTTTCCATGCTGTATGACTCTATGATTCTATCTCTTCAACATGGTGCTACTGGATCTTTAGTAGCTACCCAAGAGAACTTATTTTCAACATTTAGCATTTAACCAAGCAAACTCCTCAACGGAGTATTATTGGATCCTTAGCATCAAATCAATGAAGCTCCTCTTCAACATAGTGCTACTGGATCTTTTGCATCTAACCAGGACCACGGTTTCACATTTCATAGCAAGCTAAAATGCAACAAAAGAAACATAAGATTGGGGGACTACAGAAAGATAATAAGTAGAGACCTTCAACATTTTTTCACACTAAAGATTCCCAATTCTCGGCCTGAAACATGCTCAAATCTCAAGAGTTTATGAACCCAAACAATCCAATTGAAAGGTAACTGTCATCAAGTGAGTCAAAATTCTTTATCCATAGTTAATTACTTTGATTCAGGAATATCCAACTGTTTTAAGATGCTTACGAAAGAACTGCAGATGCTGGTTTATACCAAAGATAAGACACAAAGCACTGGAGTAACTCACTGGAGTAATTTGTGATGCTGCCTGACCCGCTGAGTTCATAAGTTCTAGGAGGAGCATTAGGCCATTCGGCCCATCAAGTCTACTCTGTTATTCAATCATGGCTGCTCCATCTTTCCCTCTAAACCCCATTCTCCTGCCTTCTCCCCGTAACCCCTGACACCTGTACTAATCAAGAATCTGGCAGCATCCAGCATCTATGTTTAGTTTTAAGATGCCGCTTCTCCTGCAGATTATATAATGCTTCCGCTAAAAAGTCTACAGTCTACGTTATCACTGAATTAAAAAATACATTTTCACCACTCCTTTCCCAATATTCCACAATCCTTCACCCTGACATTTCTACATCTTTCTCAAAATAAAAAGCCTTATTGAGCAAAATAGTACTACTGAAATATTTACTTGCTGACTCTCAAAGTGGAGATTTCCTAACTGCTATGCTAAATAAATCAATTTGTACTGGCAGCGTTAACAAAGATTTCATGACAGATTTAGCATTGAAAACGGCATCCATTATATAACATACATTTGTAGGCAAATATTTTGTTTTATCAGCTACACAGAGAAAAAAATAAGAATGCAGCAGACACCTTGAGTTATTTGATCTGATTAAATATGACACAAAATGCTGGAGTAACTCAGTGGACCAGGCAGCATCTCTGGAGAAAAGGAATAGGTGATGTTTCGGGTGAGAGTGAAGGGTCTGATGAAATGTCTCGACCCGAAACATGTCTCACCTATTCCTATTGCCTGACCCGCTGAGTTACTCCAGCATTTTGTGTCTATCTTCGGTGTAAACCTGCATCTGCACTTCCTTCTTACACTGATTAAATATGCATTTGTTCAAATGGTGCAAATTACAATATGTTGAAATTAAACGAACAGATCCCCCTCCCCCCCTCCCACATGCTCTGGGTCTAACAAACTGTAAAACAGCCTTGTGAACAGACCAAGGATTAACACCCACAGTAACATTTGGCATAATTGAGTAATTTAACCTACTGGGGTTCCTCTCACTGGTCTCTGCAGATCCGGGAGCTGACATTACTGCAGGCAGCAAAGGAAACAGAGACACTGCATTAGACGGATCGCACCCTCAGTTAATAGGCTGCTTTGGCGATCTGCATCTTCAAAATGGGAACAAGCAAGGGTCCAAAGTGAGCGAGACTGTGGCTCAGACGCAGCACAGAGCACTGAAGAGTCAGTCCTCCACAGCGCAGGCACCACAACATCCAAAGTCTAAACGTGTGATGTGCAGGACACACAGTGGCGGCTGGCTTACAATCTGGAATATACCACCATTGTTTTAAAGGGGTAGGGTTTCACAAATGTAACATTCTGCAATAAAATCAATCAGTAAAAAAAATTTGCAACTTAATTGAGCACATAAATCAAGGCTCCCATTTATAAATTACATTAGAATAAAATCTATTCACATTACTCTATAATTCTTCTCATAGTCCAAATGAAATCAATGATTACACCTCTTTGGCACTGATTTCTTGTGCTCCAGTCCAAATGTTTAAAGATTCATTTGAAAGCAACAGGATCTTGCAACCCAAATATAAATTAATGTAAACCATTGTTACTTATAGACACAAAATACTGGAGTAACTCAGCTGATCAGGCAGCATCTCTGGAGAAATGGTATAGGTGATGTTTCAGGTCAGAATCCTTCCTCAGACCCACAACCTCACCTATTTATTTTCTCCAGAGATGCTGACTGACCCGCTGAGTTACTCCAGCATTTTGTGTCTATACAGTCATAGACTCTTACAGCGTGGAAACAGGCCCTGTTTACAGACTGTAATCATGTATCGTCTTCCCGCTTATCGACACAAAATGCTGGAGTATCTCAGCGGGACAGGCAGCATCTCTGGGGAGAAGGAATGGGTGATGTTTTGGGTCGAGACCTTTCTCCAGAAGAAGGGAGCATTTTATCGGATGCATCACAGCACGGTTTGGGAACAGCTCCATCCAAGACCACAAGAAATTGCAGAGAATTGCGGACGCAGCCTAGACAATCACACAGACCAACCTCCCTTAATTTAGATTAGAGATACAGTGCGGAAACAGGGCCTTTGGCCCACCAAGTCTGCACCGACCAGGAATCCCCGTACACTAAGACTGTCCTACACACCAGGGACAATTTACAATTTTTACTGAAACCAATTTAACTACAAACCTGTACGTCTTTGGAGTGTGGGAGGAAAACACACCGGGAAAAACACGGGGAGAATGTACAGACTCCGTACAGACAGCACACGAGGTTTTGGATCTCTGGCGCTGTAAGGAAACAACACTATCACTGAGCCACCATGCCACCCCTATTCTCTTAACAGTTAGTTTCACTACGAACCTCTACAAACATTAAGTTGAGAGCCGGAGAGATTCATTGCCGTTATACTTATTTTTGCTATTCGTCACACATCTCTGGAACATATCTATGTTAAATTACAAGAACTCACCTTATTACCGATACTAATCAGGGCAAAATGCATGAGCACTTTGACAAAGCAATGATACAGATACTCAGCAGATCAGTTAGCATGTGTGGAGAGAAATAAATCATGTTCCAAAACGTTAATTCAGTTTTCCTTTCTGCAGATGCTATCTGAACTGCCAATTATCTCTGGTGGTTTTTTTTCCATATCAGTTCCACCATCTATCATTTTGTTTGTCACATCTACTAACTTGTTTACCTATCTCAGCTAACTCCATTTCAACGACCAACGTTAGTGTCACACTGTTAGCAACATAAATTAGCACTGCCAAGATATATTTATGTGAATGGAAGTTATGGTGACATTGCGTGATACAGCATTGAAACGGGCTCTTCAACACAACTCGTCCACGCAAACCAAAAAGTTCCTTCAATTAAAGTTGGAGCTTTTAAATCTCTCCCCCAAAGTTTTAGAATCACGAAAAACAATCACAGGAGCGGTGCAGTGGCGAGGCGGTAGAGTTGCTGCCTCACAACGCCAGAGACCTGAGTTCGATCCTGACCTCGGGTGCTTTCTGTGCGGAGTTTGTACATTCTCCCCGTGACCGCACTAGAGGGTGCTCTGGTTTCCTCCAACACTCTAAAGACGTACAGGTTTGTAGCTTAATTGGCTTCTGTAAAAAGTTGTAAATTGTCCCTAGTGTACGGGGTGATCACTGGTCGGGACAGACTCGTGGGCCTATTTCCGCATTGCATTTCTAAAGACTAAATCACATCACCCAGAGTAAGTAATCAGTGTTACAATTTCACAACACTCTTGTGGATCTTAGCAGGAAGTAAAAAACTGTGGATACAGTATCAAAAATTTACCATTGAAAAATGTTTGAAAATTTGCAAATAGCGCTAGCTTCAAAGAGGTACAACAGCAGAGCGCGTAAAAGATCACAAAATTCAACTTAATTGAAAAACAGAAACCTGAGTCTACAGGTTTCTACAACTTAAAAAACATGCAAATGAAAACCAGCATGGATCCAGAACTGAATCTTGAAAGTCTGGGGTAGTCTTTAAAGTGGAAATGTGTTGAAGGTCATGGGAGCTCTGTGGCATATGCGCTTTTTCCCAAATCTTCAAATGGATGCCATGGATTATGATGCGCTGATATTTTGAAAGGGCAACATGCATGGGTTACTACTCTGTAAATGTAATCACAGGCAGCAGAGGATTTATTTCTAACTCATTATCTGATAGAAACACAAAAGTAAAATGTTTGTTCAAAGAAAAAAAACTTCAAAATGCTGTAGGAAGGAACTGCAGATGTTGGTTTAAACTGCAGATAGACACAAAATAGTGGAGTAACTCAGCAGGACAGACAGCATCTCTGGATAGAAGTAATGGGTGACATTTTGGTTCGGGACTGAAGAATGGTCTGCCAAGAAACGTCACCCATTCCTTCTATCCAGAGATGTTGAGTTATTCTAGCATTTTGTGACTATCAAAGGTAATACAAATATATCTCTAAAAATAAAATATTTTGGTTTTGCAGAACCATATAAGAATATAAATTTCATGACAAATGCATATTTGAACATATTTTTAATGCCATAGTGTATTAACTATATTATAGTGACTCAATAATATTTGGCAAAGACTTTTCAACAAGATTGTGGAACATTAATTTATTTTCGATTGATTTACCGGTGTCAAAGCAACAACCTTTCTCGCAATGTCAGCAAGACAAAAGAGATAGTGATCGACTTCAGGAAGCAAAGCGGTGCACACACCCCAGTTTACATTAATGGCTTTGAAGTAGATGTGTTCCTAGTAGTAAATATCACCAGCAACTTGTCTAAGCTACCATCTACCTCATTGGAGACCCTCGGACTATCTTTAATTGGACTTTATCTTGCTTTATACGTTATTCCCGTTATCCTGTAACTGTACACTGTGGACAGCTCGATTGTAATCATGTATAGACTCTCCACTGACTGGGTAGCACGCAACAAAAATATTTTCACTGCACATTGGTACACATGACATCAAACTAAGACTTTCTTCTACTCGTCTTTCTTTCTTTTATAGTGAGGTGAGGAGATAAGAGGGGTTAGAATACCCTGGAATGGATGATAAGATGAAGCCTCTGTTCCTAGATCTTCAGTTGTACTGGCCAGGTCTGGTTCTTTTGAGGACACATTTTTGTCATTAAAATGGACTAGATTTGAAGCCTCTTAACTCACATGTCATATGTCATACAGCATAGAAACAGGCTCTTCGGCCCATCTTCTCCATGCTGACCATGTTGGCACACTGGGCTAATCCCATTTGCCTACATTTGACCCATAGCCATTAAATCATTCCTGTCCACATACCTACCAATAGTCTTTTAAAAGTCGGAAGTGTATCCACTTCTATAGCTTCCTCTGGCAGCTCATTCCGGATACAGACTACCCTCATATTAAAAACGTTGCCCCCGAGGTCCCTCTTAAATCTCTCCCTCTCGCCTTAAATCTATGCTCTCTAGTTCTTGAATCCTCTCCTCTAGCCCACTGCCGTCTATAACAAACAGTGGCTCAATGGTGACCCCCTGTGGCTTCCAGTCAAAAACTGGAAATAATTCAATTGTTTCTCTTTGGTTTATATTTAGGAGATTATTCCAGCATTTTGTATCTATCTTCTGCCTAAATTCAATTTCTGCAACCCTCCACTCTAGCAATCTTACCGCTTTTGATTTCTCTTCCCATTCCCAATCCTTTATTCTGCATCTCTAAATATTCCCTGCTTTGCAGTTTATTGATTTGAAACATCAGCCATTTTCACGTTCCAAAGATGCTGCTTGCCTTGCTATTTACAACACTATTCTAATTCAATTACAACATCTGCAGTATTTTGGGTTACTTTTCTCTCTCATCAAGCAGAAATCCACCTGCGCCAGAGGATTGTAAGGTATTGAAGAATTAACAGCATCATTTGACAATATCTAGGCAACATCTGACAAAATTACAACATAAAATGACAGATTCGTCATAGGTAGGGTAGACAGTCAGAATCTTTTCCCCCCGCAAGATGTAAAAAACTCAGATACTAGAGAGTATAGCCTTAAGGTGAGAGGGGTAAAGTTTACAAGAGTGGATTTTCTGCAAGATCTTCGGTTTCCTCCCACACTCCAAAGACGTACAGGTCTGTACGTTAATTGACTTGGTAAAAATATAAAATTGTCCCTAATGTGTGTTATTAATATGCGGGGATTGTTAGTTGGTGTGGGCCGAAGGGCCCCGTTTCCGCCCTGTATCGCTAAACTAAACTAAACTAAATCAGGCATTTATACAACCTTTAAATTGTTCTGCTTCATTAATTGATAAAGGTTGTATAAATGTGTAGGAAAGAACTGCAGATGCTGGTTCATACTGACGATAGACACAAAATGCTGGAGTAACTCAGCGGGACAGGCAGCATCTCTGGAGAGAAGGAATGGGTGACATTTCGGGTCGAGACCCTTCCTTGTCTTGTTGTGGAGTTGTATAAATGTCGATTTAAATGTGACTTTTTTATTTTTAATTTATCAAATTATCAAATATTTCCATTGTTCAGAGTTTTATGCACAAACCATTAACAATTATCATCAAAACGTTATGCTGTTAAGTTCAGCCCCTTCCTTCTATGTTCAGTTTAATAGACAACAGAGTGCAAGGGATAAATGATGTTCACAGCAGTCTACGAGGTTCAAGCAACATTTAAACAATCTCAAATGATTAAGAGACCCAGACACTCATGTGTGACCAGGTCCACAAATGGATTTATATCAATCTTCTGACTGGGTTTGCAGATAACTACCAGCAAATCGTACGTGTCCAATTCTATTAGTCACTGTGTATTGCGTGGTCAGATTTCATTTTCCCCATTGCCCGATTCTGTATCTTGCACAAACATGTTTAGAAAATGGACTGCAGAATTTTTACGGTGCTAAATAGATGTGTGCCATTAGCTGCGATGGCAAACTGGAAGTTCAAGAAAAATAGTTTGGGCCACCTTGTTTGGAAAGAAATGTTATTGTAATTTACTCATTTGTTTAGTTTATTATTGTCACGTGGACAGAGGTCCAGTCCTAAGCTTTTGTTGGGTGCTTAGTATTAGTTTAGAGATACAGCGTGGAAATATGGCCCTTCGGCCCACCAAGTCCGCGCCGGCCAGCAATCCCCGTACACGAGGACTATCCTACACACCATGGACAATTTACATTTATATCAATCCAATTAACCTACAACCCTGTACGTTTTTAGAGTGTGGGAGGAAACCAAAGATCTCAGAGAAAACCCACGCAGGTCACGGGGAGAACGTACCATCTCCGCACAGACAGCACCAGTGATCAGGATCGAACCCGGGTCTCTGGCGCTGTAATGGCAGTTGCTCTACCACTGTGCCACCGAAGATTGGATGATTTATAGTCTTTTGACTGGTGCTGTCCAGTCAAAAGACTATACATGAATCCAATCAAGCTGTTACGGGAATGAATAAATCCACACAGAGAGTTTCCCTGCGACATACTCAGTTCGCCTCAGTGACGGCATTAGAAATGGGTCAGTGTTGTTAAAGAGATTTGTTCCTTAACAGCTTTGGACTGCCACAGAGAATAGTGGAGGGGGTAAATACAAAATGCTGGAGTAACTCACCAGGATTTAAACCAGCATCTGCAGTTCTTTCCTACACATAGTGGAGGAGGGTATGGATTTGAGCAGAATGGGAAATTGAAATTGAAAGTGTGATGAGATGGGGAGGGGGGGGGGGGGGTTGGTGGAGTGGGTGTGGATTTTAACAACACAATGGCCCGCTTTAAACTGCTGTGATCAGACTCGGAATAAACCGGGATCAGAGCAGGAAAGCACAATTGTATGCAGTACCCCGGCCAGCGGACGTCTTTTAAATACAGGATAAACAGCAAATGATTTATAAAATAAAATTATATTTTATTTATTATCATTTGTTTTATATATGATTATTTTATAATATCTTAATAATATGGGGCGACACAGTGGCACGGCATTAGAGATGCTGCCTTGCAGTGAAAGAGATCCGGGTTCGATCCTGATCACAGGTGCTGTTTGTGCAGAGTTTGTACATC
This sequence comes from Amblyraja radiata, assembly GCF_010909765.2. NCBI lineage: Eukaryota > Metazoa > Chordata > Chondrichthyes > Rajiformes > Rajidae > Amblyraja > Amblyraja radiata. The sequence continues at coordinate 118,483,736 of NC_045957.1, forward strand.
TCCCCGTGCCCTATTTCTGGCACCCCGGTTTCCTCCCGCACTCCAAAGACATACAGGTTTGTAGGTTAATTGGCTTTAGTATAATTGTAAATTGTCCATAATGTGTAGGATAGTGCTAGTGTAAGGGGTGATCGCTGATCGGCGCGGACTCGAAGGGTCTCTAAACTAAACAAATGGAGGAATTTTGTTAGTCAGAGGGTGGTGAATCTGTGGAACTCATTGCCACCAACGGCTGTGGATGCCAAGTCAATGGGTATTTTTAAGGAGGAGATTAAACAAAATATCTCAGTGACGTGCCTTTAAATCACTCACGATTCATTACTTTAATCAAGCTGCATACATTTTAATTAAACTACAAAGGTCCAAGATCAAACTTGAGACAATATTTGTCCATAAAAAATTAACATGAGCTGCATGTATTGATGGCAACATCATGGAGTGAAATACTATCGGCAAAAGAAACCCGCATCAGGGGGAAACCGCGCAAAGGATCCTATCTAATAACCGGAGCGGCACGGTGGCGCAGTGGTGGAGTTGCTGCCTTACAACGTCGGAGACCCGGGTGCAATCCTGACCACAGGTGCTTGTCCGTACGGAATTTGTACGCTCTCCCGGTGACCTGCGTGGGCTTTCTCCGGGTGCTCCGGTTTCCTCCCACGCTCCAAAAACGTACAGGTTTGTAGGTTAATTGGCTTTAGTAAAATTGTAAATTGCCCCTAGTGTGTGTAAGATAGTGTTAGTGTGCGGGGATCGTTGGTTAGCATGGACTCGGTGGGCCGAAGGGCCTGTTTCTGTGCCGTATCTCCAAACTAAAAACCCACTCGGTGAGATGCATGCTCAAGTGGGCTTTTAAAAAAACTGTGGAATGTTTTGTTTTCAATGCACGATGCACATGTTAGAACAGACACAAATGGATCCAATTTCTGGGCACGTCTCCACCGTGTCTCAGCGCTGTCAGAACCTTCAACTCCAGGGCCGTACGTCACGGTGATTGGAAGCAGGGAAGCAAGCTGCAGAATCAGATGTTCCCGTAATGCACAAAGATGTCATAGTGCTCCTAGTCCACATTACAATCCACCCTCCCATTAACCGTTCTTCATCTTTTGTTAATTGTTAATTTGCTGATTTTCAGTGATAATTCAATGGTACATAGGTGCAGTGAAATTCTCTCTTTTTGCATGCAGTCCACAAGAGTCGACACGTTTTCGGTGTTACAAAAGTACTCGTTAGAGTCATGTTGGTCCGTCTTCGTTCTCGCGTGTGTGTGCATTTCCCTCCCCCCACCGGGTCCCTCTGAGTTCTCGGCGCCCACCCCCCATCGCTGGGTCCCTCTTTCATTTTGTTAATTTGTCAGAGAGAGCGTGGTGGTGCAGCGGTAGAGTTGCTGCCTCACAGCACCCGACAAAGACAAATTGCAAAGCTTCAAGAAGACAGATAGGGATAAGGATATGTAGAGTGCTTAAAATGTTTAAAGTCCTCTTGATGTTTTATAATAATTTTGTTTTAAAGAAGGTTGAAACTTAGCATGCGTAGCTGACACTCACTGCAGTTTACTTTGGTCAGATTCTGTTCTCTGTTGTCAAAGGACAAACGGCAATCGTCAAACAATAAAGTAAGGATATTTTTCTTATCTGTAATGGGGTGACATTTGGCTGTGTATACTGTTCTGTGTTTTCAGGAGGTGAATGGTCTGTGAGTGTTTTAAAACCATTTGGGAAAAAGGAAAATTCCTAACGTGCTTGCTGTGATAAACAGAATATCAAAAGGAAAGTCTGTATATAAGGAGCAGATTAATCTTTGTTCGTTGAGCAATCTCCTACATTGCTCCTAGTGATCACTGTATTTGGCGCTCTTGAATAAAGTCTTGATTGTTTTTCCCGTTATTTGTGTTGTGTATCAAGGTTTTCTTTAACACATCAGAGACCCGGGTTTGATCCTGACTACCGGTGCTGTCTGTATGGAGGTTGTACATTCTCTCTGTGACCGCATGGGTTTTTCTCCGGGTACCTGCGGTTTCCTCCCACACTCCAAAGACATACCGATTTGTAGATAAATTGGCTTGGTATAATTGCAAATTGTTCCTAGTGTGTGTAGGATAGCGTTAGTGTGCGAAGTTCGCTGGTCGGCGCAGACTCGGTGGGCCGAAGGTCCTGTTTCCACGCTGCATCTCTAAAACTAAAATTAAATAAAACCAAAATGTTTTTTTCAATGTTATAAATTGTTACTTGTGTGGTATCATAGGAGTCGGCAATAAATCTTCAGCTATTCATTTTACATACATGACTTAGATGCATTGCATTGTTAGGTAAGGAGGTGACCAACAAGAACATTTTCTTCAGGATTATAAACTTATTAGCGTGGTATCGCAGAAATCAGCAATGAGCTTTCAGCCCGAGAGGGCCGCTGAGCAGACCGGCTGCGGGAGGGAGTGCACGGCCTAGATGGGGGAGTGGACCGCTGGAGGCCCTGCAGCAGCCTGGACCGGGAGCCGCTCCCAGAGGCCGAGCACGTGGACCGGACGCGACCTACAGCGATGGAGCAGCGGCAGAGGACACCACGACTACGCTTGGACAGACCGACCCTGGAACGTTGTCATGACAACGGGCCTTCATGGTCAGGCCAATAGACCAATAGACATTAGACAATAGGTGCAGGAGTAGGTCATTCGGCCCTAAGAGCCAGCACCGCCATTCATTGTGATCATGGCTGATCGTCCCCAATCAATAACCTGTGCCTGCCTTTTCCCCATATCCCTTGATTCCACTAGCCCCTAGAGCTCTATCTAACGCTCTCTTAAATCCATCCAGTGATTTGGCCTCCACTGCCCTGTGGCAGGGAATTCCACAAATTCACAACTCTCTGGGTGAAAACGTTTTTTCTCACCTCAGTCCTAAATGGCCTCCCCTTTATTTTAAGACTGTGGCCCCTGGTTCTGGACTCGCCCAACATTGGGAACATTTTTCCTGCATCTAGCGTGTCCAGTCCTTTTATAATTGTATATGTTTCTATAAGATCCCCCTCATCCTTCTAAACTCCAGTTAATACAAACCTAGTCTTTTCAATCTTTCCTCATATGACAGTCCCGCCATCCCAGGGATCAATCTTGTGAACCTACGCTGCACTGCCTCAATCACAAGGATGTCCTTCCTCAAATTAGGAGACCAAAACTGTACACAATACTCCAGATGTGGTCTTACCAGAGCCCTATACAACTGCAGAAGAACCTCTCTACACCAATACTGAAATCCTCTTGTTATGAAGGCCAACATTCCATTAGCTTTCTTCACTGCCTTCTGTACCTGCACGCCAACTTTCAGTGACTGGTGTACAAGGACACCCAGGTCTCGCTGTACCTCCCCATTACCTAACCTAATCCCATTGAGATAATAATCTGCCCCCTTGTTTTTGCCACCAAAGTGGATAACCTCACATTTATCTATACTATACTGCATCTGCCACGCATCTGCCCACTCATTCAACCTGTCCAGGTCACCCTGCAACCTCTTAACATCCTCATCAGTTCACAATGCCACCCAGCTTTGTGTCATCCGCAAACTTGCTAGTGTTGCTCCTAATTCCCTCTTCCAAATCATTAATATATATGGTAAATAGTTGCAGCCCCAACACCGAGCCTTGCAGCACTCCACTCGCCACTGCCTGCCATTCTGAAAAGGACACTGTTCACTCCTACTCTTTGCTTCCTGTCTGCCAACCAATTTTCTATCCATGTCAACACCCTACCCCCAATACCATGTGCTCTAATTTTAGTCACCAGTCTCCCGTGCGGGACCTTATCAAAGGCTTTCTGAAAGTCTAGAAAGATCTTACAAGTATTGGGACTGGGAAATGGCGCCACATTGGTGACTCTGTATACTGTCTCAGTGTACTACTGCTATGCTTCGGCAGCACCGTGGCGCACTGGTAGAGTTGCTGCTTTACAGCGCTTGCAGCGCCAGAGATCCGGGTTCAATCCCAACTATGGGTGCTGTCTGTACGGAGTTTGTACGTTCTCCCCATGACTACGTGGGTTTTTCACCGAGATCTTCGGTTTCCTCCCACACTCCACAGACATACAGGTTTGAAGGCTAATTGGCTTGGGTTTGTATACTTGGTATAAATGTAAATTGTTCCTAGTGTATGTAGGCTTGGGTTAATGTGCGGGGATCGCTGGTTGTGCGGACTCGGTAGGCCGAAGGGCCTGATTCCGCGCTGGATGTCTAAACTAAACTGAAAAACTAAACTAAACCACACTTGTACTGTACCTGAGATGCTTATCTAAGAAATATGTAAGTGCTTATGTATAGTGATAATTGAACTGTATACAAAAATAAATTTCACTGTGCCTCGGTACAAGTGACAAATATAGTACCATACCACAGCACCTGTTTACACTTTACATACATGACTTAGATAGATTACATTGCTAGGTAACAAAATTGCCTACAAGAACATTTTTACAGGATTATAAACTGTTACTAGCATGGAATTGTCTGTAATGAGCACTCAGCTGTTTACATTTTACATACGTGACTTAGATACATTTACATAGCTAAGAAAGCAAATGATCTACAAGATCATCATTTCTAATAAGAAACCGACGAGAGAATGAGAAAGATGGTAGATAGACTACGGTGGGAAAAAGTGAGTGCTTTTCTGTTCAATAGTAGTTTGACTTCATTAGGCACCTTCTGACACAGAGATGATATCTAATTTGATGCGCTAAGAATCCATGGCAATAGGTTTTCTAGCATCATGACAAGCTTCAAAAGCAAGATTGTAAAATATAAATAGAGCCTACCTTTCATAGCTTCAATGTTTTTCCTATCAAGGAAAAAAATAAATGTTAATCCATGTCATTTAGAATTACAATAGTGTAGAAGTAAATTACTGAAAATTATGATACAGATAACACTCATTATAACGGACCATGAGGGTGGGGGGGGGGGGGAATTTTGTCCGTTATACCGATTGTCCGCTATAACCAGCTACGCTCCAACCATCTGGTGGTCACACCATTGCATTGTTAACGTAGTTACCTTGTTAAATGTTTATAGAGTCAGAGTCATAGAGTGATACAGCATGGAAACAGACCCTTCGGCCCAACTTGCCCACACCGGCCAACATGCCCCATCTACACGAGTCCCACCTGCCTGCGTTTGGCCCATATACCCCTAAATCTGTCCTACCCATGTACCTGTCTAATTGATGGCCCCTGCCTCAACTACCTCCTCTGGAAGCTCGTCCCATATGCCTGCCACCCCTTGTGTAAAAAAATCCTCTCCTATCCATGTACGTGTCTAACTGTTTCTTAAACGTTGGGATAGTCCCTGCCTCAACTACCTCATCTGGCAGCTTGTTTCAATTATACTTTATTGTTACATGTACCTAGGTACAGTCGAATGCTTTTTTTTTGTATAGAATCCGGGTAAAAGCAACACAGCAGACCACGCCAAGGCAATACACAAAGTGTCGCCATGTTTCGGGCGCCAACAAAGTTTCAACACTTCTCAGTCTTATCTTCTTGGGGGGGACTATGTATAAACACAGCTGTAATTTCTACATAGTGAAATCAAAATATATAAAAATGGCCTTTAATAAAATCTGACAATGTGCACTTTAACCACATGTGATTTTTTTCTATTACAAATCTCAAATTGTGGAGTGCAGAGGCAAATATATAAATGATGGGTCTTTGTCCCAAACATTATAGAGGGCACTGTACCAGCAGAGTAGAGAGATTATTATAAATCCTTACCTCTTTTGTTTCTTGTAGTTCTCCAGCTGTACAGTTTGTAGTTGCTTATAATGCTCAATGTCACATTGTTCGCAGATATTTTCCAAATGCAGCAAGTGTCCCTCCAGATCTTCAAAGTCTTCTTCCAACTGAGCTGCAAGAGATGGAAAAACAATGGTCTCCGCCCACACTCCAAAGACGTACAGGTTTGTAAGTTAATTGGCTTGGTGTAAATGTAAAATAAATTGTCCACAGTGTGCATCGGGTAGTGTAATGTGCGGGGATGGCTGGTTGGTGGTTCAGTTGTCAGTTCAGTTTAGTTTATTGTCAAAGTGAAACGCTTTTGTTGCGTTCTATCCAGTCAGCAGAAAGACAATACATGATTACAATCAAACCATTTACAGTGCATAGATACATGATAGGGGAATAACGTTTAGTGCAAGGTAAAGCCAGCAAAGCCCAATCAAGGATAATCCGAAGGTCACCAATGTGGTAGATAGTAGTTCAGCTGGGAAGAAACTATCCCTGAATCTGGGGGTGTGCGTTTTCACACTTCTATAACTTTTGCCCGATGGGAGAGGGGAGAAGAGGGAGTGGCCGGGGTGTGACTGGTCCTTGATTATGCTGCTGGCCTTGCCGAGGCAGTGTGAGGTATAAATGGAGTCAATAGAAGGGAGGTTGGTTTGTGTGATGGCCTGGGCTCTGTCCACAATTTGCTGCAATTTCTTGCGGTCTTGGATGGAGCTGTTACCAAACCAAGCTGTGATGCATCCTGATAAAACGATTTCTATGGTCCCTCTGCAACTTCTTACTTCAATTTTGATGTTAGGTTATCATCCAATATGCATCGTCAACTCATCATTTTCCTCAGATCCTCGAATACTTCCTACCAGCCCGCTTCCTTCAAGTGCTAGTCCACCCTCATTTCTTCATTGACTCCACCCTAGCGTTCCAAGATGGCGTCACTTTTCTCTCAAAGAGTGACGAACAGCTCACTATGATTAACAGGAATCCACTTCAACTATTTGGTATGAGGTTATGGTGTGATAGTAGTTTCATTAATCCAAAAAAATTGTTGTTGTCATAAATAAGCGGAAAATCACAGGCTGCCAGAATTTATGAACAGATTATTTCATGCTTGGTAAAGGATATGACTCATGTCCCTTGCATCCTCAAAACTATATAACACAATTTACTGTTCCCATGGCTGAATGCAGGACAGAGAAGACTGATCTCAGCTTAATCTTATGCTAGCCGGAGAACGGGGGGGGGGGGGGGGGGGGGGGGGGGGGGGGGGGGAGAGGAGAGAGAATGGAAGGGGAGTTAAAGTGTTTAGCAACCGGGAGATCAGCTAGGTTTAGGCGGACTGAGGAGAGGTGTTCAGCTAGACAATCGCCGAGTCAGCGCTTAGTCTCGCCGATATCTAGGAGTCCACACCTGGTAAAGCGGATACAGTAGATGAGCTAGTCAGAGACAGTAAGACTGGTCAGAGAACTGGGAACGGGGAGGGTTGGAGAGAGAGAGGGAGAAAGCAAGGGTTACTAGGGTTACAATAATCACCTTGTTTTGGCATCATTTCGCAGTCAAAACTGCAGCTAGCCATAAAGGTCCTTCGCAGTTGTGTTATATATTGAGTGCTATGTTTACAAACCTGTTGCGTTGCTGCTACAAGGAAGAATTTCATTGGTCCGTTTCGGGACATACAACAATAAAACACGCTTGACACTCTTAAGTCTACTTTCTTGGTCAATCGCATGGTCATGGTCATGGTCACTTGGTCATGGACATGTCTGTCCAAAAACATACTAAGACTGTGGTCCCTGGTTCTGGACTCGCCCAACAATGTTCCCAATGTTGGCCGACACCAGAACCAGGGGCCACAGTCTTAGAATAAAAGGGAGGCCATTTAAGACTGAGGTGAGAAAAAACGTTTTCACCCAGAGTTGTGAATTTGTGGAATTCCCTGCCACGGAGGCCAAGTCACTGGATGGATTTAAGAGAGAGTTAGATAGAGCTCTGGGGGCTAGTGGAATCAAGGGATATGGGGAGAAGGCAGGCACAGGTTATTGATTGGGAACGATCAGCCATGATCGCAATGAAGGGCCGAATGGCCTCCTCCTGCACCTATTTTCTATGTTTCTATGTTATGTAACTTGTCCAAGATGACCAAGATGCCCCAGCTACGCTAGTTTCAGTTCAGTTTATTGTCACGTGTACGGAGGTACAGTGAAAAGCTTTTGCTGTGTGCTAACCAGTCAGCGGAAAGACTATAGATAATTACAATTGAGCCATCCACAGTGTAGATCAGGGTTATTGATTGGGGACGATCAGCCATGATCGCAATGAATGAGGGTGCTGGCTCGAAGGGCCGAATGGCCTCCTCCTGCACCTATTTTCTATGTATTCTATGTATAGGTTTGTAGGTTAATTGGCTTAGTAAATGTAAAAATTGTCCCTAGTGTGTGTAGGATAGTGTGGGGATCGCTGGTCGGCGTGGACCCGGTGGGCTGAAGGGCGGGTTTCCTCGCTGTATCTCTAAACTAAACTTATCCCACATTCTCCTTTAGCACCCAAAAATTCAAAGAAAATGTTTTGAATATACTCAGTCTCTGAAAAGAAAATAAGTCAGTGAGTTTGCTTCAATTCTTCAGTCAGTAGGCTTCTAGCTCAGTTTAGTTTAGAGATACAGCATGGGAACAAGCCCTTCAACCCACCAAGTCCATGCCAACCAGCGATCCCCATACACTAGCCCTATCCTACACACTGGGGACAATTTACAATTACCAAAGCCAATTAACCTTCCTGTGGGAGGAAACCAGAGTGCCCGTGGAAAACCCACGCGGTCACGGGGAGAAACTGCGTAGAGACAGCACCCGTGGTCAGGATCGAACCCGGGTCTCTCGCGCTGTGAGGCAGCAACTCTACCGCTGCGCCACTGTGCCACACCCAAACCAGTTCTGCAACAGGGCCAAGCGAATGAGATGTTAAACAGTTAAAATGAATGTGCCAGAAATACCAAGGCCACTACAGCTTTAGATTATCAAATTACCATTTTTCCTTGCCATCAATCAGAAATATAAACAGTGTTGAAATTATAATCACAATGTTTATATCTACAAATAGCTAGCAGACAAGAGAACGGGTGGGTTGCAATAAAGGCATTGATTGTATGATGTTACTTTAATTTTGTTCCATCAAATGTGAAGCCGTCTGCCAGAGATGCCGCCTGACCCGCTGAGTTACTCCAGCACTCTGTGACTTTTTTTTAAACTGATAATAGGGAATCTGCATAGTAGCTGGTGAATGATATGTGGGATAAGGATCTCCCAGATGCCACCACAGTGGGCACACCTATGTTTGATGGTTGAATGCTACCCAAGTTCGCTGGGTCTGTGCAGAAGGAAGCAATGGCAAATGATGGCCAAGGAAACTCAAATGAATAAAAACGTAACCATTCAACAAGATCTCCTGGGATGAGCCACAGAACCAAAGGACTGGCGGGCTGTCGAGGACAACCCAGCGGGGGCCCAGCGAGAACAAAGGGGGACCCGGCGTGGAAGGGCTGCCAAAAACAAAGGGGGACCTGGCGTGGGGGGGCCACTGATAACCAAGAGGGAGCTGCTGTGTAGAGGAAATGCAGAGAATATTGCTGATCATGTGCTGTGAACAACAGAATCATATCTAACGATGTCTCCTTCACATCATTGTGAAAGGTTCAAGTTCAAGTGAGTTTATTGTCATGTGTCCCTGTATAGGACAATGAAATTCTTGCTTTGCTTAAGCACACAGAAAAATAGTAAGGCATTTACTACAGTACAGATAAATGTGTCCATATACCATGATATAAATATATACACACATGAATAAATAAACTGCAAATAAAGTGCAAATAACAGAAAGTGGTTGTTAATAATCAGGAGTTTTGTCCGAGCCAGGTTTAATAGCCTGATGGCTGAGGGGAAGTAGCTATTCCTGAACCTGGTTGTTGCAGTCTTCAGGCTCCTGTACCTTCTACCTGAAGGTAGCAGGGAGATGAGTGTGTGGCCAGGATGGTGTGGGTCTTTGATGATACTGCCAGCCTTTTTGAGGCAGCGACTGCGATAAATCCCCTCGATGGAAGGAAGGTCTGAGCCGATGATGGACTGGGCTGTGTTTACTACTTTTTGTAGTCTTTTCCTCTCCAGGGCGCTCAAATTGCCGGACCAAGCCACGATGCAACCGGTCAGCATGCTCTCGACTGTGCACCTGTAGAAGTTAGAGAGAGTCTTCCTTGACAATCCGACTCTCCGTAATCTTCTCAGGAAGTAGAGGCGCTGATGTGCTTTTTTGATGATTGCATTAGTGTTCTCGGACCAGGAAAGATCTTCAGAGATGTGCACGCCCAGGAATTTGAAGCTCTTGACCCTTTCAACCATCGACCCGTTGATATAAATGGGGCTGTGGGTCCCCCTCCTACTCCTTCCAAAGTCCACAATCAGTTCCTTGGTTTTGCTGATGTTGAGGGCCAGGTTATTGTGCTGGCACCATATGGACAGTTGCTCGATCTCTGTTCTATACTCTGACTCATCCCCATCAGTGATACACCCCACGATGGTGGTGTCGTCAGCGAACTTGATGATGGAGTTCGCACTGTGGTTCGCTACGCAGTCATGGGTATAGAGTGAGTACAGCAGGGGGCTGAGCACGCAGCCTTGAGGTGCTCCCGTGCTGATTGTTATCGAGGCTGACACATTTCCACCAATACGAACAGACTGTGGTCTGTGGACGAGGAAGTCGAGGATCCAGTTGCAGAGGGATGCACAGAGACCCAGTTCTGCGAGTTTGGTAACCAGTTTGGAGGGGATGATTGTGTTAAATGCCGAGCTGTAATCAATGAATAACAGCCTGACATATGAGTTTTTGTTGTCCAAGTGGTCCAGTGCGGAGTGGAGGGCCAGCGAGATCGCATCCACCGTTGATCTGTTGTGGCGGTACGCGAACTGCAGTGGGTCCAGGTTTTTGTCGAGGTAGGAGTTGATTTGCTCCATAATCAACCTCTCAAAGCACTTCATCACCACCGGCGTTAGTGCCACTGGTCGATAGTCATTGAGGCACGTCACCTTACTCTTCTTGGGCACCGGTATAATTGATGCCCTTTTAAAGCAGGTCGGGACCTCAGACCTCAGAAGTGAGAGGTTGAAAATGTCCGTAAAAACTCCCGCCAGTTGGTCCGCACAGGTTTTTAGAACACGACCGGGTATACCATCAGGACCAGGTGCTTTTCGTGGGTTCACCCCTCTGAAGGATTTCCTGACATCGGCCTCTGTGACTGAGACTGAAATGCCATCACAGCGAATGGGGAATCGGGAAGGCACATCAGTATTCTCCCTGTCAAAGCGTGCGTAAAACGCATTGAGCTCGTCAGGGAGTGATGTTTCACCGACATTCGAGCTGCCTCCTGGTTTCGCCTTGTAGGAGGTGATTGCATTCAGGCCCTGCCACAGCTGCCGAACATCTGTCTCATCCTCCAGCTTGGAGCAGAAGTCCCTTTTGGCCTTTTTGATGGCCTTACCAAGGTCGTATCTGGTCTTCATGTAGGCCACTGTATCGTTGGAGGTGAATGCCCTGTGTCTGGACTTTAGAAGAGTGCGGATCTCAAAGTTCATCCAAGGTTTCTGATTGGGAAACACTCGGAAGGATTTTGTAGGGATGCAGTCCTCCACACATTTCTTTATGAAGTCTGTAACGACTGTGGCATATTCGTTCAAGTCCGTTGCCGAGTCCTTGAACATTGCCCAGTCTACAGACTCCAAACAGTCCTGTAGTTGTTTTTCTGCCCCCCCCCCCCCTCCCGACCAGCTCTGTGCTGTCCTCACTTCTGGGGGTGCGCTCTTTAATTGCTGCCTGTAGGCAGGAAGAAGCAGCACCGCGGTATGGTCGGACTTGCCGAAGTGAGGGCGAGGGATAGAACGATAGGCATTCTTGATGGTGGTGTAGCAGTGGTCGAGGGTGTTAGGTCCTCTGGTGCAGCAGGAGACATGTTGGTGGAAGTTGGGGAGTGATTTCTTGAGGTTCGCCTTATTGAAGTCCCCAGCAATGGTGGTAAATGCCTCGGGGTAAGACGTCTGGTGTCTGTTGACCACGGCATGCAGCTCCTCCAGTGCCAGACGGACGTCTGCCTGGGGTGGGATGTAGACCGCGGTCAGGATAACGGAGGTGAATTCTCTTGGGAGGTAGAAGGGACGGCACTTCACCGTCAGATGTTCGAGGTGTGGAGAGCAGGAGTTGGACAGGACTGCCACGTCTGAACAGCACGCAGAGTTGACCATGAGGCAGACGCCCCCTCCTCCCCCTTTCCCAGATGCCAGTGTACGGTCCATGCGGTGGATGGAGAACCCTTCAGGCTGGACCGCTGAGTCTGGGGAGCTGAGGGTGAGCCATGTCTCTGTGAAACAGTACACAGAGCATTCCCTCAGCTCCCTTTGATAAAGCAGTCTTGCCCTTAAGTCTTCCACTTTGTTTTCAAGGGACTGTACATTAGCTAGTAGGATAGTAGGGAGAGGGGGCCGAAGTCCCCTGCGCTTCATTCTGACCTGAAGTCCTGCCCGTCGGCCACGTTTCCAGACACAATGGAGGCTTCCCCTTTGTTTCCAGGTGCTGTACTTGCTGTACCTGCTGTTTCTGCGGACCTGCGCTGGAACGGGGATTCCCTCACAGACGGCAGCTCCAGCTCTGTAACGAACAGGGGTTCCCTCAAAGTCGGCAGCTCCAGCTCCGTTGTTCCTGGACGAGTAGTGGCTGCCTCGTCAATAGTCTGTCTGTCCTTTCTTCTCTTTGATATTTTTAGTATGTGTTAAAAATTATGTTTTGGTGTTCCTTGGTTTGTTTTATGTGGGGGAAACTTTTTTTCAATCTCTTACCTCGACGGAGATGCGATTTGTTTCCGTCTCGTTACTCCGTCCACACTGCGGCCTAATATCGTGGAGTTTGCGACCTTTCCGGGAGACCGACCCCGCGCTCCAAGCTGCGGGACCTTAACATTGCGGAGCTTGCCGGGGATCGAAGCTCCAACCGCGGGGCCTGTGGACTTGAACATCGTGAAGCCTGTGGCTTCTGGTAAGAAGAGGCCGACTTGGGAGATCCATGAGAGTTTCAACCGACCCGATGCGGGAGTTTCAATCACCCCGATGGGGGTTTCGATCGTCGGCTGCGAGGGCTTTGATCGCCCCGACTGTGGATGGTTTGACTGCCCCAACCGTGAGAGAACAAAGAGGAAGAAGTTCTGCAGCGATTAGTGATCGCCCTGTAATCTACACATACGAGAAACAACTCTACAACTTAACAGAAGCCAACTAACCTATAAACCTGTACGTCTTTGGAGAGTGAGAGGAAACCGGAGCACCTGGAGAAAACTCAGAGAGGACGTGGAAACTCCATATAGACAGCACCCGTAATCAGGATCCATCCTGGGTCTCTGGTACTCTAAGGCAGCAACTCTACTGCTGCGCCACTATGCCGCCCCACCCCGGCCTGCTGAGTTACTCCAAACACTTTGTCTCTATCTTAAACCAAAATGCCAAGTGAGTAAGTAGATTCAGCATCAGTAGAGAAACTTGAAATCAGATATCCTACCTAAAGCAGTTAATTATCTCAACCCCAGGACACCAATGTACTAGTTATTCAGTGCCGTGCCCTACACCTGACCTCCTTCAATTGTTTTATCAGTAACCTTCCTTCCATAACATTTAGAAATGGAGGTTCAGTGATGAATGGCCTACCCTCAGAAGATATAGCAGTGTACACCTTCACACAGCAAACCCTGGACTACAGTGGCTTGCAAAAGTATTCATACCCCTTGAACTTTTCCACATTTTGTCACGTTACAACCACAAACGTAAATGTATTTTATTGGGATTTTATGTGATAGACCAACACAAAGTGGCGCATAATTGTGAAGTGGAAGGAAAATGATACATGGTTTTCAAATTTTTTTACAAATAAAAAACTGAAAAGTGTGGCGTGCAAAAGTATTCAGCCCCCTTTACTCTGATACCCCTAAATAAAATCCAGTGCAACTAATTGCCTTCAGAAGTCACCTAATTAGTAAATAGAGTCCACTTGTGTGTAATCTAATCTCAGTATAAATACAGCTGTTCTGTGAAGGCCTCAGAGGTTTGTTAGGGAACATTAGTGAACAAACAGCATCATGAAGCCCAAGGAACACACCAGACAGGTCAGGGATAAAGTTGTGGAGAAGTTTAAAGCAGGGTTAGGTTATAAAAAAATATCCCAAGCTTTGAACATCTCACGGAGCACTGTTCAATCCATCATCCGAAAATGGAAAGAATATGGCACAACTGCAAACCTAACAAGACATGGCCGTCCACCTAAACTGACAGGCCGGGCAAGGAGAGCATTGATCAAAGAAGCAGCCAAGAGGCCCATGATAACTCTGGAGGAGCTGCAGAGATCCACAGCTCAGGTGGGGGAATCTGTCCACAGGACAACTATTAGTCGTGCACTCCACAAATCGGGCCTTTATGGAAGAGTGGCAAGAAGAAAGTGGTAATTAGGGTGGTAAAGAAAGCTTTTGGTGTGCTGGCCTTTATAAATCAGAGCATTGAGTATAGAAGTTGGGATGTAATGTTAAAATTGTACAAGGCATTGGTGAGGCCAATTCTGGAGTATGGTGTACAATTTTGGTCACCTAATTATAGGAAGGATGTCAACAAAATAGAGAGAGTACAGAGGAGATTTACTAGAATGTTGCCTGGGTTTCAGCAACTAAGTTACAGAGAAAGGTTGAACAAGTTAGGGCTTTATTCTTTGGAGCGCAGAAGGTTAAGGGGGGACTTGATAGAGGTTTTTAAAATGATGAGAGGGATAGACAGAGTTGACGTGGAAAAGCTTTTCCCACTGAAGGGACTGAAGTTTAGGGGTAACATGAGGGGGAACTTCTTTACTCAGAGAGTGGTAGCTGTGTGGAATGAGCTTCCAGTGAAGGTGGTGGAGGCAGGTTCGTTTTTATCATTTAAAAATAAATTGGATAGTTATATGGATGGGAAAGGAATGGAGGGTTATGGTCTGAGCGCAGGTATATGGGACTAGGGGAGATTATGTGTTCGGCACGGACTAGAAGGGTCGAGATGGCCTGTTTCCGTGCTGTAATTGTTATATGGTTATATGGTTATATGGAAAGCCATTGTTAAAAAAAAGCCATAAGAAGTCCCGTTTGCAGTTTGCCACAAGCCATGTGGGGGACACAGCAAACATGTGGAGGAAGGTGCTCTGGTCAGATGAGACCAAAATTGAAGTTTTTGGCCTAAATGCAAAGCGCTATGTGTGGCGGAAAACTAACACTGCACATCACCCTGCACACACCATCCCCACTGTGAAACATGGTGGTGGCAGCATCATGCTATGGGGATGCTTTTCTTCAGCAGGGACAGGGAAGCTGGTCAGAGTTGATGGGAAGATGGATGGAGCCAAATACAGGGCAATCTTGGAAGAAAACCTGTTAGAGTCTGCAAAAGACTTGAGACTGGGGCGGAGGTTCACCTTCCAGCAGGACAACGACCCTAAACATACAGCCAGAGCTAAAATGGAATGGTTTAGATCAAAGCATATTCATGTGTTAGAATGGCCCAGTCAAAGTCCAGATCTAAATCCAATTGAGAATCTCTGGCAAGACTTGAAAATTGCTGTTCACAGACGCTCTCCATCCAATCTGACTGGGCTTGAGCTATTTTGCAAAGAAGAATGGGCAAAAATTTCAGTCTCTAGATGTGCAAAGCTGGTAGAGACATACCCCAAAAGACTGGAGGTTCTTTTGCTCCTCATATTCCGTCTGGGGTCCTTGCGCCCTTATGGCATCAACATTGAATTCCCCCAATTTGGCTAGCCTGTGCTGTCCCCTCCCCTTCCTTCACCCTCTAGCTGTCTCCTCCCACCCTCCCATCCGCCCGCCCTCGGGCTCCTCCTCCTCCCTTTTTCCTTCTTTCTTTCCCCACCCCCCATCAGTCTGAAGAAGGGTTTCGGCCCGAAACGTCGCCTATTTCCTTCGCTCCATAGATGCTGCTGCACCCGCTGAGTTCCTCCAGCAATTTTGTGTACCCCAAAAGACTTGCAGCTGTAATTGCAACGAAAGGTGGTTCTACAAAGTATTGACTCAGGGGGGCTGAATACTTTTGCATGCCACACTTTTCAGTTTTTTATTTGTAAAAAAATTTGAATACCATGTATCATTTTCCTTCCACTTCACAATTATGCACCACTTTGTGTTGGTCTATCACCTAAAATCCCAATAAAATACATTTACGTTTGTGGTTGTAACGTGACAAAATGTGGAAAAGTTCAAGGGGTATGAAAACTTTTGCAAGCCACTGTATATACGTGGTAAATGGCCAGTAATATCCAAGACACAAGAGTGTCAAGCAGCATCAATGTCTGATGTAGAGCGTTTGGAGAGGGTGCAGAGGAGGGTTACCAGAATGCTGCCTGGATTACAGGGTTTCAGCTATAGGGGTGGGACAGACTTGGATTGTTTACTCTGAAGGTTTAGAGGTTGAGGAGATACTTGATAGTAGTATATAAAATCATGAGAGGCATAGATAGGGTTGACATTCAGAACTTTCTTTTTCCCCAGGGTGGAAATGTCCAACACCAGAGGGCATGGCTATAAGGTGAGAGGGGGAAAGTTTAATGGAGATTGTTTTTTCACAGAGTGGTGGGGGCCTGGAAGAGATAGCATCAGAATAAAAGGACGTACCTATAGAATGGAGATGAAGAGGAATTTCTTTAGAGGGTGGTAAAACTGTGGAATTCATCGCCACAGAAGGCTGTGAAGGCCAAGTCAATGGATACATTTAAGGCAGATTGACAGATTCTTGATTAGTACGGATGTCAGGGGTTATGGGGAGAAGGCAGGAGAATGGGGTTAGGAGGAAGAGGTAGATCAGCCATGATTGAATGGCAGAGTGGACTTGAGTGCCGAATGGCCTAATTCTACTCCTATTCCTTATGCCCTAATATTATGGCCACATTCGCATTCAATCCAACTCTCTATTTATACAATACACAATCCAATCCAATACAATACCGTTTATTGTCATTTGAACCTCAAATGAAGTTCAAACGAAATTTGGTTTCTGCAGTCATACAACACGAAAAAAACCCAAGACACACAATTAACACAAACATCCATCACAGTGAATCTCCTCCTCATTGTGATGGAAGGCAAATAATAATAATAATGGATGGGATTTATATAGCGCCTTTCTAATACTCAAGGCGCTTTACATCGCATTATTCATTCACTCCTCAGTCACACTCGGTGGTGGTAAGCTACTTCTGTAGCCACAGCTGCCCTGGGGCAGACTGACGGAAGCGTGGCTGCCAATCTGCGCCTACGGCCCCTCCGACCACCACCAATCACTCACACACATTCACACACAGGCAAAGGTGGGTGAAGTGTCTTGCCCAAGGACACAACGACAGTATGCACTCCAAGCGGGATTCGAACCGGCTACCTTCCGGTTGCCAGCCGAACACTTAGCCCATTGTGCCATCTGTCGTCCCAGTCATTGTCTCTCCCCTGTTTTCCATTCTTCTCCCGATATTAAAGCCCCCGGCGGGCGAAGACAAGTCCCGCGGCCGTTAAAGCCGTGCCGGGCGATGTAAGGCCCCGCTCCGGGTCATTTTCAACCCCGCATTTCGGGCGGGAGAAGTTGTCGTTGCGGGAGCTCCGAAAAGCGGTCTCCCACCAGGGACCTGCGAGCTCCTGATGTCACCATCCACCAGGCCTGCGGCTGGAGCCTCCGAAGCTCCGGAGTCGGGTCGTAGCCGCGCGCCACCACAGCTCTCCACGCTCCAAAGCCGGCCAGCTCCACGATGGTGAGTCCGCAGGCTCCGCGACGGGAACCTCCAGGTCGTTCCGGTTGGAGGCCGCTCCACGGTGCTAGGCCCCAACGACAACGGAGACCCGACAGGGAAAAGGTCGGGTCCCCCGTACAGGGAAGAGATTTAAAAGCTCCCCCCCCCACCCCCGCATATACACAGCTAAAAACAATATATAAACTACAACCAAACTATACACTCAACAGGACAACCATTCAAAAAAAGACAGACAGACTGCAAAGGCCGCTGCCGCGAGGCGCCGCCATCTTTCAGTGTCATATTCAACTCCAGATCTGTGTTCCTGACAACATACCTACATCACCTCCAGATTACTGTTGACATTTCCATTACCTCAGTGCATCTGCTCTTCAATCTTACATTCAAGCCTCAGGTCAGAAAAGAAAGCACACAAACACCTCTACTTCCTTAGAAGGCTTAGGAAATTCAGCATGCTTAGTTTTTTAGTGTTTAGTTTAATTTAGAGATACAGAGCAGAAACAGGCCCTTTGGCCCACCGAGTCTGCACCGACCAGCGATCCCCGCACATTAATACTATCCTACACACACTAGGAACAATTTACACATACAGCAAGCCAATTAACCTACAAACCTGTCCGTCTTTGGAGTGTGGGAGGAAACCGAAGATCTCACGGTCACAGGGAAAACGTACAAACACGATACAGATAGCACCCATAGTCGGGATCGAATCCAGATCTCCAGCACAGGCAGCAACTCTACCGCTGCGCCACTTCTAAAATGTGCTGGTGAAACCATTTTATCGGGATGCATCACAGCATCCAAGAGTTTCTGTGCTAGTATGTTCTCCCTCTCTCATGCGAGTCAGTCATAGCATTGATAACATTTTCACAGACCCAGCAATACCAGTGCAGTGAACATACAGGATTGTTAACATGCAAGGTATGTCACCCCAAAAGACCCCAAAATAAGATTTTTTCAAGATGCTATAAGATTCTTTTATAGGCGGCACAGTGGCGCAGCGGTAGAGTTGCTGCCTTACATCACCAGAGACTTGGGTTCGATCCTGACGATGCGTGCTGTCTGTACGGAGTTTATAGGTTTTCTCCGTGACCTGCGTGGGTTTTCTTCGGAATTTCCAGTTTCCTCTCACACTCCAAAGACGTACAGGTTTGTAGGTTAATTGGCTTGGTAAATTTGTAAATTGTCGCTAGTATGGGTAGGATAGTGTTAGTGTGCAGGGATCGCTGGTCGGTGCGGACTTGGAAGGAATAGGAATACTTTATTGTCACATGTGACTAGGCACAGTGAGATTCTTTGCTTGCATACACAGTATATACAAATAGCAGCCACCTACGACTGACAAAGTCACAAAGCACGCCGGCTTCCCATCTTGTGTCCCCCCCCACCCCCCCAACTGTTTCCCCATTGCCCTTTGTTCCCCCCTCATTGTCCATTGTTCTCCCCCCATGCCTGGTCCTCCATTGTTCTCCCCCACCCCACCCCCCTTGGTGGAGGGCCTGTTTCCACCCTTTCCTCTGAACTAAACTAAAAGTAAAAGTCTGAACCGGCACTCGAGAGTAGTGCCACAGCTGTGAGCAGAGGTGCCATTGTCTGAAACTATGTGTCAAGTTGCCTTTATCCACAAATAGATCATCTCCACCCCCACTGTCAGACAAACATTTACATTCTACAATGACCAATTTGAAACCAATTCCTATTTTTCACTGATACAAACTTGGATGTGCAAACATGGAGCTGCAGAAAGGAATTGCAGATGCTGAATCTGAAGAAGGGTCTCGACCCAAAACATCTCCTATTCCTTTTCTCCAGTGATGCTGCCTGACCCTCTGATTTACTCCTACATTTTTTGTACATTTTCAATGCTGGTACCATAATGAGACTTCAGAGTCCATACACTCTTACTGCTTCTATTCTTTACATTTATTAAAGAGATACAGTGCGGAAACAGGGCCATTCGGCCCACCGAGTCCGCGCCGGCCAGCGATCACCCCATACACTAGCACTATCCTACATACAAGGGACAATTTACAATTTTACTGGCCGATTATCGACGTCTTTGGAATGTGGGAGGAAACTCGGAAAAAACCCCACGCGGTCACAGAGACAATGTACAACCTCCGTACAGTCAGGCAGGCTCCCTTAAGGGCCTGTCCCACTTGGCGATTTTTTCGGCGACTGCCGGAGTCATATCAGTGTCGCCAAAAGATGTTGAAAATTTCAAAATCCAGCGGCGACAAAAAAATGTTGCGACACTTGAAAAAACACCGCTTGTCAATACGTTTAAGAAAGAACTGCAGATGCTGGAAAAATCGAAGGTGGACAAAAATGTTGGAGAAACTCAGCGGGTGAGGAAGCATCTATGGAGCGAAGGAATAGGTGACGTTTCAGGTCAAGACCCTTCTTCAGACAATACGTCATCACGACGCGTCACCGCCGCAAATCTGTGGGACTAGAAATTAAACTGCACCCCCACTGATGGGTCACATAAAATGTCCCAGACCATATTTACACATTGAAGAGCTGAATATTAGAATTACTGAAAATGTTCCAAACCAATTAACGGGAATCAATTTCTAGATATTTATCTTTGTTTTAAGGAGTTTATAAATTCCTGTAACTATTTCCTATTACAATCATGGACACAGAGTGCTGGAGTAACTCAGACGGTCAGGCAGCTTCGCTGGAGAACATGGATACGTGACATTTTGGATGCTTCCTCAGACTCAAGGGCCCAGGAACCAAAACATCACCCATCCATTTTCTCCAGGGGTGTTGCCTGACTCACTGAGTTACCCCAGCATTTTGTGTCTATCTTTGGGATAAGCCAGCATCTGCAGTTTAAAAAAAAATACATTTTGATCTGCGGATCCTTGGTTTAGTTTAATTTAGAAATACGTTGTGGAAACAGGCCCTTCGGTCCACACCGTCCAAAATTCACCTTGTACACTGGTTCTATCCTGCACACTAGGGTCAGTTTTAAACAGTAATTAAACTACAAACCTGCCTGTTTCTCCTGTTACAATCTGATTGCAGCTCTCTACACATCAAATAAATGCTATACGTAAAAGTATTGTTTTATTTTACACATACATGTACCACCTGCAAAAAAAGGTGCTTGTTTAATGAAATATTAATCTGATTCTAAGTCAGGCTAAGTTGCTACAGGTCTAACGCCGATTTTCTGGTAACTGGTGGTCCGGCACCTCCTCTAATCCGGACAAAATAACGAGAGCCCACTTGAAATCCCCCTCGGAGGTCCCCCCAAAAATGTGGCGCCTAAACTGGGTGAGGCGGCCAATCTCAACCGGACTTCCGCAGCCGATCGAATATGCCCCCTGCGGCCGTGTCTCTGGAACTCCGGCCCAGCCGGATCCGGCAGATCCGTTCCCATAGCTGCATCGCGAGGCCAACATTGCGGGCCGGTATCCCGGCCCCTATGCGACCCAGGCGGAACGTTCCAGGTACCATTGAACTCCTCTCGGAGGCAGTGACCTCTGTTAGTCCGGCAAAACGGATAATCCAGCAAGGCTCTGGGACCAGGGGTGCCGGAAAATCGGTGGTGGAGCTGTATGGGAAAAACCATAAAGTCTACAGCAGAACATTTTGTTTTACTTGACGCAGTTTGTGACTCTATAAATCATATGAAGCTGTTTAATGATGCATAGCTTCAAAGTAGATACTATGACGACTATGTAGTACACTCATTCTTCACTTCTAAAAGGCTCTTGTGGCCGAGGGAAACAAATCTTAGTGTCTGAAATACACATGCAGAGACTCTCAATAACCACATATTAACTGAAAAGATCAACATTCAGTAACATTCATGAACAGGAACCTTCAACTGTTTTAGACACAAAATGCTAGAGTAGCTCAGCAGAAAAGGCAGCATCTCTGGAGAGAAGGATGTTTCGGGTCGAGTCCCTTCTTCATCACCCATTCCTTCTCTCCAAAGGTGCTGCCAATTCTGCTGAGTTACTCCAGCATTTTGTGTCTATCTTCGATGTAAACCTCCAACTGTTTTCACTGATTTGATTATAAGCTGTGAATAACATTTTAGTTTTAAAGAGATGGTGCGGAAACAGGACCAGCGATCCCCGCACTGTAACACTATCTTACACCCACCCTGGACAATTTTTACATACCAAGCCAATTAACCTACAACCCTGTACGTTTTTGGAGTGTGGGAGGAAACCCAAGATCTTGGACAAAACCCACGCAGGTCACAGGGAGAACGTAAAAACTCCGTACAGACCCGTAGTCGGGATAGAACCCGGGTCTCCGGCGCTGCATTCGCTGTAAGGCAGCAACTTTACCGCTGCGCCAACGTGACCGCCATCAACATCAAAAGGCATCAACTATTTATGGCCTACAAAATATATTTAATTCAGCTACAAACTTGTCACCTATATAATGCTGCCATAAAAAAAAAAAAATTCCTCTAACACCGCGTCAATAAAAGGGGTGAAATGACGCGGCATGCTTGTGTTCAAATGAATTTTCAGCTAACCCTCTCAAATATCTCCTCTCAAACTCACTCAAGGAATTATGAACCCCAACAAGGTACGTGAGAATAGTTATGAACATTGAATCACTCTGGTAGCACAGCAGTAGAGTTGCTGCGTGACAAGTGGCAGCTCTTAAAAGTAGCAAGTCCAAATTGGTACCACTGCATCATGTTTTAAGTGAGAGCGGCACGGTGGAGCGGCGGTAGATTTGCTACCTCACAGCGCCAGAGACCCGTGTTTGATCCTGACTGCGGGAGCTGTCTGTACGGAGTTTATACGTTCCTGTACCCGGGTGGGTTTCTCTGGGTGCTCCGGTTTCCGCCCACATTCCAAAGACATACAGGTTTGTAGCTTAATCGGCTTTGGTAAAATTGTCCCGAATGTGTAGGATAGTGCTAGTGTACATGTTGATCATTGTTTAGAGATACAGCACGGAAACAGGTCCATCGGCCCATCAAGTCCGTGACGCCGCATATTATTATTCTACACACACTATGGACAATTTTTACATTTACCAAGCTACCTACATACCTGTACGTCTTTGCAGTGTGGGAGGAAGCCAACGATCTCGGAGGAAACCCACATGGTCACGGGGAGAACGTACAAACTCCGTAAACAGCACCCGTAGTCGGGATCGAACCTGGGTCTGCGATGCTGCAAGCGCTGTGAGCCAGCAAGTCTACCGCTGCGCCACCGTGCCGTCGGGTGCGGCCTTGTTTCCGCATTGTATCTCTACAGTCTAAAGATGTAAATAAACTTCACAGGGCCATTAGTTTGGCCAAAAAAAGGAAAATATCAATGATCTGAGGCCTTCTCTCACAGCGATAAAAGAATGTGCTTTCCCATTTGTAATGCAGATATCCAAAACAAGCAGCTTTTGAACCTCAATTTAGTTTCAAACAACTTTTGCACTCTTGTTACTGCCAGAAGACTATGGCTCAAATCTTATTTTAATTTCAAGCACATAAAACTAGAGTGAATTGACAGACTGATCAAGGGATTGTTAGTGTGAAAGATGTGACAGGAAGGAAGTTATGTAGCTGGAAAGCAGAAGAAATCCACGTAAATCTTCTCTCCATTAACAACATCTTTCCTATAGCAGGGCGATCAAAACTGAACACAAAACTCTAAATGGGGCCTCACCAATGTCTTGTGCAACTGTAACATAATATCCCAACGTCAATACTCAATATGTGTAAGAAAGAATTACAGATGCAGGTGTACACCGAAGATGGACACAAAATATTGGAGTAACTCAGCGGGATGGGTAGCATCTCTGGAGAAGAGGAATAGGTGAAGTTTCGGGTCAAGACCCTTCATCAGACTGTTCATCACTCTTCAGATTCTTCATCATTCTCAATACCCTGACTGAATGAAGACCAATGTGCCGAAAGCCTTCTTAACCACCCTATTTACCTGTGACGCCACTTTCAAGGACTTACTGTACCATGCATAATATTTGGGACAAAGACCATCATTTATTTATTTGACTCTGTACTCCACAATTTGAGATTTGTAATAGAAAAAAATCACATGTGGTTAAACTGCGCATTGTCAGATTTTAATAAAAGCCATCACTCTGATATAAGTTAATTTTCGTCTCATCTGTCCACAAGACCTTTTTCCAGAACTATGGTTGCTCTTTTAAGTACTTCCTGGCAAACTGTAACCTGGCGATCCTATTTTTGCAACTAACCAGTGGTTTGCATCTTGTGGTGTAGCCTCTGTATTTCCGTTCATTCTGTGGACAGTGGTCATTGACAAATCCACACCTGAATCCTGAAGAGTGTTTCTGATCTGTCGAACAGGTGTTTGGGGAGTTTTTTTTAATTATAGAGAGAAGAGCTGTGGAGGCCTTCCTTGCCTGCCAGTCCTTTTGCGATTAGTAAGCTCACCAGTGTTCTCTTTCTTAGGTGGGATTGGTGACCACCTAAACTGTCCACCTTAAGTGACCATCTAAACTGTCATTTGGCAACCTAAAAAGCTGCCTAGGTCCCCCGGCTGGCAACAGGGAAAGAATGTTGAGAGCCCTGGTCCAAATGTTTTTTAAACTTTGTGATAGTACCTGACTCAACTACTTCCTTGGGCAGATCGTTCCATACACCCACCATCCTGCATGTAAAATAGTTGCCCCTCAGGTTCCTATTAAATTATTCCCCCCTCACCTTAAGCCTATGTCACTAATTCTCGATTTCACTACTCTTGGTAAAAGACTCTGTGGATTTACCCAATGTATTCCTCTCATGATTTTGTACACCTTTATAAGATCACCCCTCATCCTCCTGCACTCCGAGAAATAAAGTCCTAGACTACTCAACCTCTCCCTTTATAGCTCAGGCCCCTGTGACCCGAGATCTTGATCTACTAATAACCGTTTGCTCTTATAACCAAAGGTTATGCTGACACACTGAAATGTCATTAATGTTCTTCTTCACTAAGAGATCTATGTCTTCAATAGTCTCCGTGTGAAGCTTTCGTTAGCGGGTAGTGTGGTGCAGGAAGGTGGAGAACCTTTGCTGAAGTAAAGTACGAGATCCATCTTCTCGCATGCTTCAGTGAACACATCAACTAGGACTTGAAGCTGACCTCTGAGCTTTCGTAATTGCAAGTTCATGTCATGAAAACAAAATTAGGCCATTCGGCCCATCAAATCTACTCCACCATTCAATCGTAGCTGATCTATCGTTCCATCCCAACCCCATTCACCTGCCTTCTCCCCGTAACCCCTAACACCTCTACTAATCAAGAATCTGTCAATCTCTGCCTTAAAATATCCATAGACGGCCTCCACAGCCGTCTTGTGGCAAAGAATTCCACAGATTCACCACCCTCCGACTAAATAAATTCCTCCTCATCTGCTTTCTAAATCCTATCCTTTCTTGAATGTCCGTTGTAATGATACCGGGAATCTCCTGGAACTAGGTGGCAAGACTGAGTGAGTGAGTGAGTGAGTGAGTGAGTGAGTGAGTGAGTGAGGACCCAGCCAGCAAACTGCTCAGAACTTCCCATCTTTACCATGAGAGTAGCTGAGGACAGACAGCTGCCTCACATCAAAGTTGCTAAAGCGTACTGAGAGTTTTTAAATATTTCTGATGCGGCTTTTCCGAGCCATTAGAACTCCTTTGATGCAGAAAAATAAAAAATTAGTTTCAATAAATTATTAAAAAATGCACTGAAAAGCTTTTAAATAATTAAAAGCATGAAATAAAATGACAACCCATCTTTCTTCTCAGATGCACGTTGAGAATCCCCATGGAGAAATGCATTACAACGCCGGGTAATGCAGTTAATTCCCCAGCATCGCCAGAATCGACAGCGGGGGCGCCTACAACTGCAGGATATGATTGCCTGAGGCCAGCTAAATTGGAGTCCTGCCTGCAGTTCTAGTCTCCCCATTACAGGAAGGATTTAGACTTTAGACTTCAGAGATACAGTGCAGAAACAGGCCCTTCGGCCCACCTTGCCGACCAATGATCATCCCGCTACACTAGCACTATCCTACACACTAGGGACAATTTACAATTTTACCGAAGCCAATTAATTTACAAACCTTTTTTTTAAAGTTTAGTTTAGAGATACAGCTTGCAAACAGGCCCTTCGGCCCACCTAGTCCAAGCCGACCAATGAACACTAACATTATCCTACACACAATTTATAATTTTACCAAGCCACTTAACCGTATTTGTCTTTTGAAGTGTGGGAGGAAATCGGAGCACTTGGAGAAAACCCACGCAGTGGCAGGGAGAAATCTGCAAACTCCATACAGACAGTCCCCTGTAGTCAGGGTCAAATCCGGGTCTCTGTCACTGTAAAGCAGCGACCTTACCGCTGCGCTACTGTGCCGCTCCAAATGGATGTGGAGGCTTTGAAAAGGGTGAAGGGGTGGTTTACTAGAATGATGCCCGGATTAGAGGGCATTAGTTACAGGGAAAGGTTGAACAGACTTGGACGGTATTCACTGGAAAGTTGAGGTAACAGAGAGACCTGATAGAAATATATAAAGTAAGAGAGGCATAGATAGACAGTCAGAATCTTTTTCATGGATGGAAAAATCAAATACTAAAAGAGATGTGTGAAGCAAGTGTTTAAGAAGGAACTGCAGATGCTGGAAAATCAAAGGTAGTCAAAAATGCTGGAGAAACTCAGCGGGTGAGGCAGCATCTGTGGAGCGAAGGAAATAGGCAAAGTTTCGGGCCGAAACCATTCTTCAGACTATATGTGGGGGTGCGGGAGGGTGGGGGCAGGAAGAAGAAAGGAAGAGGAGGAGCCAGTGTGCTGCGGGAGAGCTGAGAAAGGGAGGAGAAACAAAGGACTACCTGAAAGGACTCCTCCAATTTACGGTGGTCCTCACTCTGGCCATGGAGGAGACCCAGGACAGAAAGATCGGATTTGGAATGGGAGGGGGAGTTAAAGTGCTGAGCCACCGGGACATCGGGTAGGTTATTGCGAACCGAGCGGAGGTGTTCGGCAAAGCGATCGCCAAGCCTACGCTTGATCTCACCAATGTAGAGCAGCTGACATCTAGAGCAGTGAATGCAATAGATGAGGTTGGGGGAGGTGCAGGTGAACCTCTGCCGCACCTGGAAAGACTGCTTGGGTCCTTGAATGGAGTCAAGGGAGGAGGTAAAGCGACAAGTGTAGCATTTCTTGCATTGGTGTGGAGCAAGTGTTTTTTGTTACACACAGTGGGTGGTAAGTGCCTGGAATGCGCTGCCAAGGGTGGAGGTTGAGGCAGATAGTGGCATTTAAAGGACGCTTGGATAATCACAAAATGCTGCAGTAACTCAGCGGTACAGGCAGCATCTCCGGAGAGAAGGAATGGGTGGTGTTTCAGGTCAAGACCCTTCTTCAGAGGCAGACAAAAATGCTGGAGAAACTCAGTGGGTGCAGCAGCATCTATGGAGCGAAGGAAATAAGCAACGTTTGGGTTTCGCTCCATAGATGCTGCTGCACCCGCTGAGTTTCTCCAGCATTTTTGTCTACCTTCGATTTTCCAGCATCTGCAGTTCCTTCTTAAACACTTCTTCAGAGGCATATGGATATGCAGGGAATGGAGGGATGTGGGTCGTGTGCATGTAGATAAGTGACGGCAGCGGCATCGTGTTCGACACTGACATTGTGGGCCAAAGGGCCTGTTCTCGTACAGTACTGCTCTATGGTCCGTGTTAAAACTTATTCCAAAGAAGCTAATTGCAACATTTCCTGAAAGCCAGGCTGCCTGCACTCATCCCAAGCAATCAATAACCAGCTCAGCTGGTACAATTTTCCACAGTGGGGTGCTTTAACTTTTAGTCAGGTCATTATATATTGGGAGGGAATAAACATTCAGTTCAAAACTGCTGCACTTCACACTTGGTGGTTAAATAAGCACAACAGGGGAAAAAGCCTGTGGTGATGTCAACCTTATCGTCCTTGGCCATAACTACTAAACTAATGGCACATTGAAACAAAAGGGTTGATCATGCTTCTATATTTAGAGGATTTAACAAATCAATAAGACTGAAAATAATACAGCTTATCCAAGATAATTCTATCCTGGCAACATTTAAACCAATTACTAAGCCTGCACATTGTTCCAGTTCACCTATGTCTCCCCTCTACCTAGAGTCCTTCCTCAAGCTTCACAATTCACAACTCTTCAATTCTTTTGTCCCACATCTACTCTCTTTTCATCTCTGGCTTTTGTCTGTCAAGCAACCCTCCTCACCTGTGTCGACCTATTACTTGCCAGGCTTTGTGCTGCAAACATTAATACACATATACATACACACACATATACAATATATACAAACATACTCGCATATCTCTCCATATATACATACACACACACACACACACACACACATATATATGTATATACACGCGCGCACACACACATTATATATATATAGAACTTTTTTATTGCTATATAGCAATAAAAAGTTATATATATATATATATATATATATATGAGAGTGTGTGCGTGTGTGTGTGCGTGACCAAGTGTCTGTTCCCCCAACGTGCGGTTGTGGGGGGTGAGGCGGCATGCAGCGTCACACATACTAACTATCCCCCCCCCCCCCCCGCACTCACGCTAATTACCCCCCTTGATATTATATTAATATTATTAATTTGCTCCTTTTACCCCATAACCACCCTATCTACTGACGCATAGCCCCCAACTTGCAGTTACATCTAGAGAGGGGGGGAGGGGGGGGGGGGGGGGG